>NC_041385.1:196808362-196810226 GCF_002162155.2 Triticum dicoccoides | reverse complement strand
ATAATATTCTGATCACAACCTGAACTGCTGGAGTAACGCGCCTGAACTTCCATCTGTACAAACCCGACCTTCGGGCTATCTTTTCAACCGTGCCTTCTACCGCAAGTTTTTCTGATCATTCGTGTTGTTCGCGATGTAAGTATAATGTTTACACGGTTTTTTTAATCTAAATGCTTGTTTTGATTAGGAATCTAGCTCGTTGGCGGATTTTCTCTCGGGCGGTGATGAACATGGGTCTGTCACAAGTGTTTTGCATGTACTGGATGTTCTAGGATCTCTAACAGGATGAGAATTGGGTTTAGGTACGAGTTTACTCAATGTTTTGTTGTTATTTTTGAACAAATTTGATTTGGTGTTCCGCCACCTCTGTTCTTCGTCTACGGGATTGGTTTTGGCCGCTGTTGTAGATTTGTAGGTTTTCTGTTCAAATTGGGTGTGAATTTGCGTGCATTAGTGAGACAGAATGCTTCCCATGTTGTTAATTTGATTATGCGGGCTCATACAAATCGAAATCCGGAGATTGGATCATCTGCCTCCCGCCGTGGTTTTTTGTTCGAGCGACAATATGATGGGGATCATTTTCTTATTTATCTAGAGCATGATGACGTTCAAATGGTGATTGAATCCTTCCCGTTTTGTTAATTCGATTTTGCTGGCTCATTCATTCCGAAATTGTGGATTGCACTTTCTGCCTCCCGTCGTGGTTTGTTGTTCAAGCGCACTACTTGATGGCGGATCTTTTTTGGATGTTTTATCTGGAGTATGACGATGTTCGAAATGGCTGTTGACGTGTCGGAATTGACCCAAACGATTAAATCTGCGAACCAAATTTAATCGGGGTTGTTGTTTCAATCAATTTCCATTCTGTTCCACAAGCTGGACTGCTAGAACTTTCGTACCTGAACTTCTATGCTCTAAGTAGATGCTGGACTTCAGTCGATGGTTGTTATTTTTAATCATCCACTATCTTTAGTAGATGCTGGACTTCTTTCTAATTAATGGTTGATCTTTTGGTTTTCCACATTGCATTCCATATTCGCAAGGCGAAGGTGCATGGTGCTATATATATATATTTTTGTTTTTTTTATAATTTTAGTTCTTGAGATGTTATTTTTAGAGTTTGTCTCGTGGGCAATCATGGGATTAGTCCAAGTATGCATGCACTTTTTCCAGATCATCTAAGGGTCGTTGTACAAGCTGGACTTCTATACTGTTCATACCTGAATTTCTGTTTTTCCTTCTTTGCAAAGGTAATGGAGCAAGTCCTATGTATTTCTTTCTGTTTTTATGTTATTTTTCATTCTTCTGCATTGCTTTGGATTTTTTTGATAGTCCCATGAGCAACCATGTAATTGGCCTACGGATATGCGTATATTTCTTATTTTTTCCAGTATGTTTTCGTACTTATAGTAGTTGTTGGTCTTCAGTGAATAACTATCCTGAACTTCTATATGCTAATTGTTTTTAAAATGTTAATTTTGAGGTTTTGACAAATCCCCGAACTTCTCTATCTTTTCTATTTGAACTTCTTTAATTATAATTATGTTTGTTATTTTAGGATTTAAATATTTGTAGCCATTGAAATAGGCATTGGGCCTATTGACAAATGCGGTAGCGCGAGGCCGAGCAGGGGGAGGGGGGTCGGGACCCCCCCCTCCCCCTGCGAGGCCGAGACAAGAACGAGCCAGAGCAGGCGACGAAGCGGCGTGCCGCGTCGTCGCATGCGGAGGCGAGTCCGTCACATCCGTGACCCCACAATCTATCTTAGGGGTGTGGCTCTGGGGTGTGTGCGGTGGGGGTGGAAAGAGAATAACCACATTGCGTCATGTCAAAACCTAGCGTAGCAATGTGGTAGCGCGAGGCC
>NC_041385.1:196780739-196807896 GCF_002162155.2 Triticum dicoccoides | reverse complement strand
CCCCCCCCTCCCCTCCCCCTGCGAGGCCGAGACGGGAACGAACCGGAGCAGGCGACGATGCAGCGTGCCACGTCGTCGCATGCGGAGGCGAGTCCGTCACATCCGTGACCCCACTATCTATCTTGTTTTTATGTTGTGTATTTTAGTTAGGTATGAACTTCATCTCTTTTTGTACTTGAACTTCTTCTTTTTGTTACTTAGTGTTTATTTATTCATGTGCCTTTACTTCTTTAATTAGTGTACTTGAACTTCTGTTCTTTATTTTCTGAACTTCTTTTCTCTTGTTTTTTTAGGTGCATATTTTTTGTTTGTATTTTTCTTCCCTTGGTAGTGTATTTTCCATCTATTTTTGGTTTTAAGGATATCAGCAGTGCTGTTGTATGATCTTATCTCATTATTATAGATGCACTCAAATGGTGCATTCATTTATCTATAGATGTATTTACTTTTATAGCTGTTGGGGGGTAAAACTGCAATTTCACCGGCACTGCAACTCTCACCACGACAGATAGGCATTAACTGACCATCTCCCTCGCCACCACCTGTCAGAAAACCCCTCTCCCTCTGTCGCTCGCTCTCTCCCCCCTCTCCGTCGCTCTGCTTCCTTCTTCAACTGCAACTCCCCCCGATTTCTCCGCCCCTGTCCCCTGCCCTCACAAGTGGAGTAACCGGTGCATGCCCCCGCTCCTATTTCTCCCCCGCGGCGCGCTCTCCCTCGCCCAGCCCGCTCTCCTCTGCTTTGAAGCAAGGGCGGCAACCTCTTGCGCGCGGCATCGTGGGGAGTGAAGAACCGCCGCGGATTCGTGCGTCCGCAGATTGTTTGGAGAGGTACAAACGCTGCCCCCCTGCCCCTCCCCCCCTAATGCTTGTATTTACTTTCGCCAGATCTGTGGAGACCTGCCTGTTTGCTCTTTTTGCTCTCGCGTCCGCCTCCTACCCCCTTTTTCTGATGGTTTGGTGGGACATTGGCAGGGTTCTTGTGCGTGTGGTGGTTGGAATGCATTCCCCCGTGGCCAGATTTGTTTGTGATATGCTTGTGTGTGGATTTTCATTTCCCTTTTGTTGATTTTAGCAGTCAGATGCATGTCAGAGAGGGTGTGGTGTGATTGTTGATGCTAGATCTATTGTATCTAATTGCATTAGTGCTATGGATTTGGAGGTCTAGATTATGACATTGTAGTTAGTTTATGGATACATTTTTTGTTGTGCTTGCCTATATGTGCTACTGTCATCTATTCATACTTGTTGGTTCTAGTTGTTTCTAGTTGGCTCTAGGGTTTGATTCAGTTTCCTTTTTTGCATTTTGTTGTATGATTTTCTACTTGCTAACTATATGGAAGCAATGTTCTGTTTTTACAAGTTGGTCTAGTGTTTGGAGTTGCATTCATCAAGGCGGTTGTGTTGTCATGGCTTCAAAATCTTCTCCAGGTATCTTAATGTAGTTGTATCTTTTATTTTAAATAGTAGTATTGTTATATATGTCTGCCCAAATCTTCATTTGGTTTTCTTGTTGGACTGCCAGTCTTAGTAGTGTGAACTTCTAACAAGGTTTGTGTGTATGCATTTTACACTTAGTTTATGTGTGTGTCATTTCATATTTATAGTGTATATCTTTGTTTTTTTGTTTTCTTGTTATCATGTTCATGGTATTGATATTTAGTTTGCCTGTGAAATACTATTTGTGGTCATGCTACACCTTTTTTATGTGCTACTAGCTTTGGTCACGTAGTTGAACTTCTGGTTTTAATTATTGTTTGTTTATAATGAATTTTGGTTGAACTTCTGTTATGCACCTTTTGTTTTAATGCTTTGTTAAATATTGTTGAACTTCTGGAGATTAATCTTGTATGTAGTAGCACCTCTGGTGTAGATTGTTTTTATATTTAGTATGTAATTTTTAGATTGTTTTGTTGTGTTTACTGCTTTGTTAGCTATTGTTGAACTTCAGGGTATCGGACATTGATGTAAAAGTAGAAGTCCCTTTTGGTGTAGGATTGTGGATTAGAACTCAGCTGCCTTTTTACTTGCATTTTTTTGTAGTTGGTGATGAGTTGAATAGTTCTGGAAAAAAATGTTTGTGATCAAGATGGAGCTTCAGAAGTTAATACTGATGCTCCAATATATGATGCGGCTAAATCACCCATTTTTCCTTGGACTGTGATCGCCGAGGTTGCTTCGGGCCTTGAGAATTTTTCAAGCCTCGAGGATCTTGCTTCTGCAGCTCTTGCTTCACCTAGTATGTGAAACCCCTTTTCTTTTCATTTTAAATTCTTGAGGCGTGTTTTTAACTGGTTCACGTCAGTTTTTTTTGTTTTTGTTCCTGACTTTTTTTATTTTTTTGCTTTGATTTTTTGTGTTCTTTGCTGATGTGTCCACAGAGGAGGAAGCTATGAACACCATCAACGAAGTTTTATCTTAGTTGGATTTATCAAAAACCCCTGCTGCTGCTGAGGAGGGGGCTCCGTCAGTCAAAGGTTGTGATTTCGTTTCGGATCCTTTGTGCTCTCTTCAGATGTCAGAGACGCAGTCACAGTCTGTTGATGGCACTGAACCTGTCACGCAACCTGAGGATGTGCCTCTTCAGCTTCTTCTGGAGGACCAATGTAAGAGGAAGAAGCAAGAAAATTTTGAGAAGAATAGGGCGGCCCGCCTTCAGAAAGGTTTTGATGTTCTGGATCTGTCCATGTGGCTGAGATCACGGCTGAGGAAGACGTGCCAGGTGGCATTGATGGCATGGTTGTCCCTGTTAAGAAGAAATTCAAGAAGACCGCTGCGAGGAAGCATATAATTGGTGATGTTACTCCTCGGAGGAGCCCACGTGTTTCAAGGCCTGCAGAAGTTGCTGAAGATGAAGGGCTAGTCCTCGGTGGTACGCCACGCCATAGTCCTCGTGTGCTTGCCACTTCCGCGCCTGCACCTTCTCCGCTTGGTGCTGGTGCATCTAGTAAGGGGAAGAAATGCGGCGTCAAGCGCAAGGTTGCACCTGCAAAGGTCAACAAGGGTGAGAAGAAGCGTTCTCGTGCTAATCCAGAGGACAAGGATGATGCTGATTTCAACGCTGATGACGAGGACGACGATGATGATGATGATGCCGCTAATCAGGTATGAATGTCTCATGTTTACCGCTTTTTATAGCATTTGTCGCTATTGTTGTAGTTTTTTTTGTTTTTAGCATTGCCTTGGCGTACATAGCTGACCTTCATATAGACGAGTAAATGAGCTGAACTGCTTGGCTTATATGATATTACTGCCTTTGTGTACATAGTTGGACTTCTGGATATATACATGAAGAAATCAGCTTAACTTGTTGGTATACATGTTTTATTACTGCCTTGTTGTACATGGTTGAACTTCTGCTATGTAAATTTCTAACATTTTGAAAGCATGTTAACTTGTGGTCATACATGGTTGTACTGCCTATGTAGATATAGTTGGACTTCTGGTATTCATGTTTTATTACTACCTTGTTGTACATGGTTGAACTTCTGCTATGTAAATTTCCAACATTTTAAAAGCATGTTAACTTGTGGTCATACATGGTTGTACTGCCTATGTAGACATAGTTGGACTTCTGAAATGTACTGAGTGTGTAATTTTGTAGGCATTAGTGGAATTTTGGTGTAGCTTGCATATCTCATTGTATAACTCATTTTTTTCAGTATCAGCTTGTGGAGCGTGAGGGAGTCCTGGATTAGGGGGTATCCGGACAGCCGGACTATATACTTTGGCCGGACTGTTGGACCGTGAAGATACAAGACTCAAGACTTCGTCCCGTGTCCGGATGGGACTCTCCTTTGCGTGGAAGACAAGCTTGGCGATCCGGATGTTAGATCTCCTTCTTTGTAACTGACTCTGTGTAACCCTAGCCCCATCTGGGGTCTATATAAACCGGAGGGTTTAGTCCGTAGGACGGGAACATTCATAATCATCATAGGCTAGCTTCTAGGGTTTAGCCTCTACGATATCGTGGTAGATCAACTCTTGTAATACTCATATCATCAAGATAAATCAAGCAGGAAGTAGGGTTTTACCTCCATCGAGAGGGCCCAAACCTGGGTAAACATTATGTTCCCTGCCTCCTGTTGCCATTAGCCTTAGACGCACAGATCGGGACCCCCTACCCGAGATCCGCCAGTTTTTACACCGACATTGGTGCTTTCATTGAGAGTTCCTCTGTGTCGTCGCTGCAAGGCTCAATGGCTCCTTCAATCATCAACAACAATGCGGTCCAGGGTGAGACTTTTCTCCCTGGACAGATCTTCGTGTTCGGCAGCTTCGCACTGCGGGCCAATTCGCTTGGCCATCTGGAGCAGATCGAAAGCTACGCCCTGGCCATCAGGTCAGGTTCGAAAACTTAAACTACAAAGCCGATATCTGTGGAGACTTGATCTTCAATGGATTTGGGCCTACGCCAGGAGCGTCGAACAGTCATGGCGAGCACGGCTTAGACCTGTTGTCAGACAATACTCGGGATATCGCACCTGCAATAGCTCCGGACCTAAATCCGGGGCAGATCGCGTCGTCTGAGGACAGGTGGATGGACCCCGCCCCGGAAGCTGCACACTCATCGGCGGTAGAGCCGAACACACTCCACCCCCAAGGAAGTCTGTGTCACCGGACCCCCGCACTTGTGTCCGGCTGGAGGTTCCAGACCGCGCGCCCCCGAGCCCGCCGAATCCGGTTGGGCTCCGGTAATGGAATTCACCGCCGCGGATATCTCCCAACACTCGCCCTTTGTCGACATGCTGAATTCATTAAAGTCGCTCTCTTTGTCAAGAGACTCTTGGCCGAACTATCTCCGGCTTGAGTGGGAAGCAAGAGACGAGGAAATTTGTTTCCCACCCACCACACACTTCATCGCCACTGTCGATGATTTGACCGACGTGCTCGATTTCGACTCTGAAGACATCGACGGTGTGGACGACGATGCAGAAGAAGAACAGGAACCACCGTCCACGGAGCGCTGGATGGCCACCTCCTCGTATGATATATATAGGGTGGACACTCCCAAAGAAACCAACGATGATGAGGCAATGGAGGATAACCCCTCAAGGAAGAAATCAAAGCATGGGCGTCATCGGCGCCGCTCCAAGCCCCGCCACAGCAATACCGGCATAGGAGACAAAAACAATCCGGATGGTGCCGAATATGAATACAATCCCGATCAGTCTGCCTACGAGCAGGCCGGACAGGAAGACGGGCAGGTTAGTCCATACGAACAGGCAACAGATGGATACTTCGAGGAGGACAACTACATGCCCCCCTCCGAAGACGAGGTAAGCCTCGGCAACGATGAATTCGGCGTGCCGGAGGATCCCGTAGAGCAGGTTTGCTTTAAGCGACGGCTTATGGCCACGGCGAGAAGCTTGAAAAAGAAGCAACAGCAGCTCCAGGCTGACCAAGATTTGCTCACAGACAGATGGACCAAGGTCCTGGCAACCGAGGAATACAAACTCGACCGCCCCACCAAAGGGTACACAAAGCACAATTCGCTACCTCAACCTGAGAAGGAGGTCCTAAAGCCCACACCCCGACGCCAATACATCATGGTCCGGGACAATACGCAGGAAACGCGAGGCATCATCCATAAACCTCGACGCAGCAGACATAAGCGTCACAAAAATGATGTGACGACCAAGACAAGGGGGTTGGTGCCTGATTCTGCGGCCCCCAGTCCGGTCAGCGGAAAAAGAACAGCTCAGGCCCATCCGGCCGGGGCAGCATACTCGACCAACCATGTCAAATCCATGGTACCCCTAGAATGGCGGCCAAGCATACCAATAGAGATTGCCGGATCCTCAAAACAAAACGGTCGGTCATGCGCCAGAAACAATGAAAAGAGGCCTCAAACAACGAGGAGCCCCAACCACCAAACATTGTGAGGTCAAAGGAAAATCCTCCGCAAACCAACAAGGGAACGAATGTGTACTCCTCGGGATACCGACTCAACAATACATGTCACCCCATGATACAAAAATACGGCCAATCATCTCCGATCACATAGACCATCTGGGCAATATCAACCATCGCAATTTAATTGCACCTACCATCGACCCAATAGTTGGTGGGTTCCACCTCACAGGAGCCCCTATGGGCATAAACAGCAGCTCAAACTCACTGCACCAAGACACAGTTCACCAGATAGGTATTGATCGCTCAAGGATCAAACCCACTAAAAACATCTTCTCAAAGATGTCGCTCTAGGTGTAAAGGCCAAGTCTTACAGGCCCATCACCCTGGAGGTTGTCTTCGGATCACCAAACAAACACCATGCCGAAGACTAAGTCTTTGGCATTGTCCCCTTATGCAGTAACTACTATATACTACCGGGACGAACCACGTTGGCTCGACTTAACGTGGTACCATATCATGCCAAACCCACGTGACATGGTCACAATTATGGGCAAGGCCGAACTCCACCCCGACAGTGGAAATTATACCGCTGCTGAGATAGCAAGTTGTGCCCTTCAATCGAACTTCGATTTGACAGTCAACCCCCCCCCGAACACCAACAGAGGAGTCCGAGCTACTTTACGGCACGATAGCCCGGCTCGACCAGGCTCCGATCAAGCACTCCGGCATAAGCTAGAGAAGAACCCCTCGGTTCAACCACCCTATAACACGCAAATGCCTCTAAGAATTTTTCTTTACAGGCTCACTTTTACGCAGAATAGGACCCGCGACATGGAATCAGCTCGGACGCACAAGGCGGAAATACACAAGTATTCCCCAAGAAGACAGTGAGCATACACTTAGGATCCGCACACAGCTTCCTCCTGTCCGGCCATGATAGGTTTCACCAGCATACCCCTTTCTATAGCATAAACCGTACTCATACGCATAGATGTATCACTCCACTACAACACGTAGAACTAAATAATGCTTAACGGTCGTCGTTCCTCATTGATGCATTTTTTCGTCATAACGGCACCCGCACATAGTGTCATGCCCCATTATGCCAGGGGCTTCATTGTACTCATAATATGGCAACAAAGTTTGGCCACCTTCTCGGTCACTCGGCACCCCGAACTTATGGCACTATATGCATCAGCTCCAAATCATGTCTTGGGTCATTAGTTGGGTTTGCCCGGCTCCCATGTTTTGGTACCTTACGTTTCGCTCTATCGGATAAGGTAGCGCTGGGAGAACTACTACGATTGTGTCCCGGTTCTTCCGGAAGAGCACCTCAATAGAGAAAGCCGAAAACTGTCTGTCATGATACGGCGAGAGCTAGTCAACTGTTCGAGAGGTTGTAAAATCTTTAAGGATTTATTCCGCATAATGCCATAACAAATGCAGAGTGCGATGGATCGGCCTTCTGATCAGGCTCTATTAGAGCCCCTCATACGGTCTTCCGAACACCAAGGGCTGAGCCTACCATACTCGAATTCCTATGGCTAAGTGAGAGTGATAAAGCCCTATAGTCTGATTGCCTGGTTCGCTGTGATGAACACCTCCTTCAAGGACCCAAAAAAGGGGTAAAGAGTGTTCAGGTATGTCCCGAACACCCCCGTACTTTCTACGTGGGGGCAGAAGCCGACGACTGGCCGACTCTCAGGATTTATAAATACTAACCGGCCACACAAGAAGAAAAAAACTTTCTTATAACAGGCAATAAATAATAATAGTGCCAGTATCCCGCATTACAAAGGACAGCATGACTGCCTTCAGTGAAATATAGTGTCTTTGGTACACTGTTCCACCACAAGGCGGGCTCCTTTCAGGACACCATCATAATATAATTCGGGCTTGCGATGCTCCTTGCCCTCCGGTGGTCCCTCATTCATCAGCTTTTCAGCATCAAGCTTCCCCCTGTGCACCTTCGCGTGGGCAAATGCCATGCGGGCACCTTCTATACAGACCGACCGCCTAATGAATTCGAGCCGAGGGCAAGCACCAACAATCTGCTTAACGAGTCCGAAGTAACTGCTTGGAATTGGCTCAGCGGGCCACAGCCGGACAACTAAGTCCTTCATGGCTAGTTCGGCCGCTTGGTGCAGTTCGACAAGCTGCTTCAGCTGATCGACAAAGGGCACCAGATAATTCAGCGCCAAATACTGCGACCATAAATGCTTCTCCGCAGACTTCTTCTCTTCAGCCCGGTAGAATTGGGCAGCATCAGATATGTTGCATGGCAGGTCCGCAAAAGCTCCTAGAGAAACAAGAATTCAGTTTGTCACTTAGAGTTTCTCCTATTACTATGTAAAAATCGCTTTGAGTAAAAAAGCCTAACCAGTCGCAATCCTCCTTGCCTCCTGAATGTCCTTCAGAGCACCTCGGGCTTCCTCCCGAGCATCACTTGCGGCTTCGCGAGCTTGTGCGAGTTCGGATTCTTTCCCTGCTAGACTCTGCTCCAAGGTCTCGCTTTTCTTCACGGCCTCCTGGAGCTCTCGTTCAGCTTCAATAACCCTGGCCTCGTGCTTCTCACAAAGAGCCTGCTTTGCGGCAGCCTTCTTGTCAGCTTCGGCCACAGCCTTCTTCAGTGCCTCAATTTCGGCATTTGCTCCTGGAGCACACAATACTAGTATTTTCATCAGGCACAACTACTCATTTGTGCTTAACTTATCAAAAGGTTTCAACATACCTTGCTTGTCCTCCAACTTCTTCTTCATTCGACCAAGTTCTTCTTCGGACCGCTCCAGACTCTGCTTTAGTCCGGACACCCCGCAGTATGAGAGGTGGTTGTCGCTACAGACGCCTGTTTTTAAACAAAGAGATATATGTCATCAACCGAGTCTCCTGCGAAGCGGAAATTTGATCCCCTATCCGGTTCTCTCTCTTTCACCGGACAGTGCATCAGGGGCTACCGTTCATACTATGATAATCTTCAAAGGTTTCTATAAACATACCTAAAAGCCTTTTATAAGGCTAAGGCAGGATTCATTCAGTCCGCTCTCAGCGGACTGAATCTTTTCAATCACCACACCCATGAGGGCGCGGTGTTCGTCGACGATGGACGCATTCTTTAGCGCTGTTGACAGGCCACCCTGCAGCTCTGCTTGGACAGAGGTTGCTGGCAGAGCGGGCTTGCCTCCCTCCATCAAGGAGGGCTGCTCGCCCAATCCTGGAGCTTTAAAGGTCTCCAGGACCGTGTCCGGCTGCGGGCTGAATCTAAGATTGCCCCCGCCGTCGACGTTCATGGGAATCGTTGCTCCCATGTATCCGGCCCCAGAGGCGTGCCTCCCCTGGTCTGGGTCCTCCTGGGACGACACCTCCGTGTAACGCGCAGGCTTCGGGGAAGGGGCCTCCGAAGGCGTCTCGCTCTCCAGGGCATCTGAGCTTAGTGAGTCCTCCGATGAGGACTGTTCGGCGTGAGACCTCGTTGGGCTGCACAAAGTATGGCGACAGTTAAACAACTGCACCCTAGTAATCCTGGGAGTGTAGGCGTGTTCGGATTTCATGTACTCACGATTTTACCAGGGGCTGGGCCCTGGGATCCCACTCCGGGCTGCTATTGGCAGTCGTGGTGGACGCCTCTGGGAGGGAATTTTTTCCCCTCTTCGGCAATTCGGCCTCCAAGGATGAGGAGGCCGTCCTTTTCTTTCCTCCCCCAATGGAGGACTCGTCTTCTTCCTCCTCCTCTTCGTCTTCGGAGGAAGGATGGGCGCTGGAGTCCTCGGATTTTGTGTCCGAAGCACCGCGGCGACGGAGGCCGCTCCGGGTCTCCTTGGCCTTCTTGGAGGCCTCTTTCTTCGGCGCCTTATAAGGCGCCAGGACCAGCATCTTCGTCAGAAGAGGCCCTGCCGGTTCCTCCAGCAGCGAGGCCGGACAATGTATCTGCCCCACCTTCTTCGTCCATTCCTGGGATGATTGCGGAAAGCATGATAAAGTGTCTCCCTCAGGATATGCCAGCTAAATATGGATAGACAAAACGTAGTGATAACTTACCGGACTTGCGGAGTGGGACAGTTGATACCCGCGGTCCTCGGTGGAGCCCAGCCACGGCTTACCGGACTTGAAGAGCACCTTCAAGATGTCCTTGTGTGAGGAGCCATAGAGCTCCCGTAGGGTCTGGTGCTCGGCCGGGTCGTACTACCACAAATTGCAGGCTCGGTGCTAGCAAGGGAGAACCAGGCAAACTAGCATCACCTGGACTATGTTGACGAGTTTGACATCCTTGTCTACCACGCTCTGAACGCGTGTTTGGAGCACCGACAGCTCATCGGATGAGGACTAGTTCAGGCCCTTCTTGGGCCAGGACGTGAGCCGCAGGAGGGCTCCAGATCTGAATTCAGGAGCGGCGGCCCACTTTTTACCACGCGGCTCGGTGATATAGAACCACTGCTGCTGCCACTCCTTGATGGAATCGTTGAAGGTGCCCGTCGGCCACGTGACCTTGGGCATCTTGCTCACCATGGCGCCGCCGCACTCAGCGTGCTCGCCGTTCACCACCTTGGGCTTCACATTGAAGATCTTCAGCCATAAGCCGAAGTGAGGCGAAATACGGAGAAAGGCCTCACACACGACGATAAACATCGAGATGTTAAGGAAAGAATTAGGGGACAGATCATGAAAATCAATCCCGTAATAATACATGATGCCGCTAACAAATGGGTGAAGGGGAAACCCAAGCCCGTGGACAAAATGATGAAGAAACACGACCCTCTCGTGGGGCTCCAGATTGGGGACGATCTGTCTCGCCGTCGGGAGACGGTGGCCGATTTTCTTGGCCAGGTACCCGGCCTCTCGAAGCTTTTTGATATCCTTCTCCCGGACGGTAGAGGCCATCCATTTGCCTCCTGCTTCGGATCCATACATCTTCAACGAACCTCTTTTCGGTGGAGGAGATGAGTGCTTGGGCGCTAGGGCTCGAGCGAAGGGGAATGGACGAGCGGAAGGGAAAGGCATGGGTAAAGAAGAAGAGGCCTTATCTCTTTATAGAGGCAATAAAAACTTTTGCACCTCCCTACTTGCCTGGTGGAACCCGCTCGTTCCCCACTCACCGCTATTGGTGGTGCGATTGGGCTACCTGTGCCCGTATTGATGAAAGCACTGCGATAAGGGGAACACGATCTCTACTTCCAGAAGACGTGCCTGGGAAACCGCCTCGCAATATGTGCGATGGCTGGTTGTGGGAAGATGGTTCAATAATGACTCGACCATGGTGTGATATCACATCATCTAAAGATGTCAGCAGGTTATATTTGTGGAATATCATTCTCTCTATGATGGCATGTGAAAATCGTCTTACAGATCCGGACACGATTTAAGTGTTCGAAGACTTACTTTGGAGTATTTGGAGATGGAACCCGCCTTGCAATGCCGAAGACAAACTGCGCGCCGGACTCATCGTCATTGAAGCCTGGTTCGGGGGCTACTGAGGGAGTCCTGGATTAGGGGGTATCCGGACAGCCGGACTATATACTTTGGCCGAACTGTTGGACCGTGAAGATACAAGACTCAAGACTTCGTCCCGTGTTCGGATGGGACTCTCCTTTGCGTGGAAGACAAGCTTGACGATCCGGATGTTAGATCTCCTTCTTTGTAACTGACTCTGTGTAACCCTAGCCCCCTCTGGTGTCTATATAAACCGGAGGGTTTAGTCCGTAGGATGGGAACAATCATAATCATCATAGGCTAGCTTCTAGGGTTTAGCCTCTACGATCTCGTGGTAGATCAACTCTTGTAATACTCATATCATCAAGATCAATCAACCAGGAAGTAGGGTTTTACCTCCATTGAGAGGGCCCGAACCTGGGTAAACATTGTGTCCCCTGCCTCCTGTTACCATTAGCCTTAGACGCACAGATCGGGACCCCCTACCCGAGATCCGCCAGTTTTGACACCGACAGAGCGGCCTGAGAGGAGGAAGAGAGGATGCAAAGCGCCCGAAGAAGGTGGCCAAGGAGGAGGTGAGGCGAAACATTTTAACAAGACGGTTCGCTACTCACTAGGAGAGATGAAGACGTGTGCGAAAATGCTACAGCTTAGGCACAAGACAAGGGTTATCGAGGCTGGTTTTGGTTGTGTGTTTGACTTGAAGGTTGATTCCAACATTTCTCGTCCTTTGATGGGCAACATCTACATGAGGATTGACCCTGCAACCATGATTCTGGACACGGGTGAGGCGAACAAGGTTCTGCGTATTACAAGTGATGCTATTCACCATCTGTTTGGATTCCCTCAAGGTAATTGTACCCCTCCTAGGCCCTCGAGTGATGGGTTTGATGATGTTGTTATGAGGTTGAAGGGCAAGCTTGGGTACGCTAGGAGTGACGACATCAAGACAAAGGATCTGCGAAATATCCTCGCGAAACTTGTGAAGGATGAGACGAAGGATGATCTTGCTCTGCAGGTGTTTTACCTGATTGTTTTCATGAAGGTGGTTATCCCTGGAACGTCTACACGAGTGTCCAGCGAGGCAGCAATGGCTGAGAATCTTGTGTTTGAGGATATGGCAGATATGGACTACTGCCAGCTGGTTGTTGATGACCTTTGAAGTGATGTTGTTAGGTATCAGCAAGGTACTAGCAGAGGAAAAGCTATCACAGGTTGTGCCATCACGTCGCTTCTTATGTACCTGGACTGCCTTATCATTGGCAAGACGCCTAATGTTGACTTGAGGACGCCTCGCATCAATTACATGGATCAGGCCAAGCTTCTTGAGCTCGCTGCGGCTGACTTGGTTAGGAAAGGTGATGATGACCCAGCCAACTGAGTGTTTGGGAGACTACATGTGAGTGTTTCTTCTTTCCTGTGTAGTTAGGACTACCTTTGTGTGCATGGTTGAACTTCTGCTATGTACATAGATGACCTTCTGGTTCATATAGACGAGTAAATTAGCTGAACTGCTTGGCTTATATGGTATTATTGCCTTTGCGTACATAGGTGAACTTCTGGATATATTCATATGAAATAAGCTAAACTTGTTGTTGCACATGCATGGTTGAACTTCTGCTATCTAAATTTCCAATAGTTTGAGAGCATGTTAACTTCTGGTCATACATGGTTGTACTGACTATGTAGACATAGTTGGACGTCTGAAATAAATGTTTTAGTGCTGCCTTGTTGTACATGGTTGAACTTCTGCTATGTAAATTTCCAACATTTTTGAAAGCATGTTAACTTCTGGTCATACATGGTTGTACTGCCTATGTAGACATAGTTGGACTTCTGAAATGTACTGTGTGTGTAGGCATTAGTGGAACTTTTGGTGTAGTTTGTGTATCTGATTGTTCTGCCTTTTTTCCTTGTCATTGTCTGTTTTTCAGTATCAGCTTGGGGTACTAACTTGAACTTCTGCTACTGTCTTCTGTATTTCTGCTTCCATGTTCTTTCATTTGTTTTGCGACGTGTTGACTTTTGTTTTTGTATATGTAGTGGAAGACACAGGCTGAGGTTGTGTTCTTTATGTGTATCGAACATCATGTTCTTACTATGCCTCGTGCCATCGGCCTAGGTAGTGGAACTTCTCCGAGATTTGAATTCTTGCGGGTTGTTAACACTGGTGCCCCCTGTAGATCCAGGAGGTTCTTCTGCCCGTGTGAGTGTTGCAGGTGGAATTTCTTCCGAGAGTTTGTTCGATGCTGCCAATATTTCCCTTTCTAGGATTGATGGACTTCTGGAAACTGTTTGTGGAGAGATGGCTCGTGTTCCAACAACGGTTGAGCGTCTTAGTCGCGTGGATGGGATTCTTCCTCCCGGCCACGGTTTTGATGCTGAGTCTTCGAAGGAGCTTTTGTCGATTGAAGCTAAATATCTTGCTGAGCTTCGTGAGGGCACTTCCCACCTCCGGGCTAGCTTTGTGCTATTCAAGGAAATGCAGGACGCCCGTTGCAAGCCTTTTGAAGATGAGGCGAGTGTTGTTGTTAGAGAGATTCAGAGGCAGGATCCCGTTCGTTTGGCTCGTGAAGGAGGCCATGTGGAGCGTACCGAAGAGGTTTGTTTATGTTGGCTTTTGATATTTCTTTTGCACTAGTGTTCATTGTTAGCTTTCAGTTATTACTGTTATGTAGTCATAGGGTGACCTTCTCTATTTATAGGACCTGAACTTCAAGTGCTTCAGCACCTGAACTTCTATGATTTTGATGACTGGCCCTTTTTGTTCCTTTTTGTATCTTATGGTAGTTTGGTATGTTATCTGCAATGTTTACTGTATTTGGACTTCCATGATGTGTCAGTTGTGATAGCTGACCTTCTCTGATTATGTAACGTGAACTTTTGCTGATTAGGTATTTGTTTTCTACATGATTATTTTCTAGTCTTTTTTCTTTTTGGTACTAGTGTTTCCTCGGTGACCTTCTCTGTTTATAGGACCTGAACTTCAAGTGCTTAAGCACCTGAACTTCTATGAATTTGATGACTGTCCCTTTTTGTCTTCTTTTGTATCTTAATGGTAGTTTGATATCTGGTCTGCTATGTTTATTGTATTTGGACTTCCATTATGTGCCAGTTGTGATACCTGACCTTCTCTGATTATGTAACGTGAACTTTTGCTGATTAGGTATTTTTTTCTACATGATTATTTTCTAGGCTGTTGATGATGGTGCTGGGGTTAGGGCGGATGTTTTACCTGTGCATGAAGATGATCCTGTGCATGAGCTGCACCTGTGCATGATCCTTGCCCCTCTAGTGATGTATTAGTTGATGAGGTTCATGGCAGTGAAAATAAGGTATCATTTGTCTTGTCCATTTGTCTCATTTTTTTATTTTACTTGTTTGTGGTGCATTATTATCATTATGTGGCCCTTTGTAATGACTTTCTGTTCTTGGCGCAGAATGATGATGCTAGTGTTCCTCCAAAGAAGGTTGCAAACAAGTCTATGTCAAGCACCGGCTGCTCCGACGGGGTGGACCCGACTGAACCTCAGTCGTCCATTGGTGCTAAGGTTTTTGATGCTGACAAAGAAAGGGAGCTGAGGTTTCTGATGCTGAGCAGGGCAACGCAGCTGATGTTTCTGATGCTGAGTAGGGCAAGGCATTTGATGTTTCTAATGCTGAGCAGGGCAAGGCAGCTGGAGATATCATTTTGGAGGAAAATCCCGTCGAGGCTGCTGTTGAGACTGGTGGTAGTGCTGCTGCAGGCCAGGAGAAGTCTCCTGCAGCAGAGCCATCAGTTGTTGTTGATGCTGGTTCTCCAACTCTTCATAGTGTTGCAGAGCCAACTGTTTTTGTTGTTTCAGATTCTCCAGCTGCTCAAGCTGCTGCTGGTGTTCTTCCCGACAACGCTGCAATGTCAACTAGAGATGATGATGATGATGAAGAGACTGAAAGCGATAGCTATGGAGAGGAGGTTGATCATTCCAGTGTTGCCACTGGTCTAGGAAAGAATCTATAAAGAGAGGAGCATGCTCCTCTCTTCTTTCCCCATCCCCGTCCCTTTGTTGTTTATTTTTGTCCATTATATCCCTGTGAACTACCTGTGTGGTGCAAGTTGAACTTCTGGTTTAGTGCTTTGTCGTGTGGGTTTTAAAATAAAGTTTAGTTAACCTATTTTGTATGTGGGGGAGTGTTTGTAATGCTGAGATGTGCCTATGTTTGAATGTTGTGCTTGAATGTTGCTATCAATTAAACTGTTGTGAATCTATGTGCCTGAGATGTTCTTCTTAATTGCTATTTGTTTTTGCTGAGCAGATAGTGACCATGCTGTCGTCCGAAAGAAGGTTGATGACTTTTATTTCAGTGTAACTAGGCTTAAGAATGTTCGTTCCAAGAGGTGAGTGAAGCTGTTCAATTTTAACATCCATATACCCCCTGTGAACTGCATATGGTTTCATACCTGAACTTCTTTACTCTATGTTGTTGAACTTCTGTTTTTTTACTTCTCTGGTGTTGAATTTCTGGCCTTATTGTACTGCCTGTTGTGATGTAGCTGAACTTCTGGGCTTACATGTGTTATGAACTTCCTGAGTTTCCTGATGCTGAACTTCTTTTACTTTCTATTTGCTTGTTTTAGATTAATGATTATGTTCCAAAACAATGAGTGTGAAGCTTCTATTGAAGATGTCGCAATATCTTTTGCTCCTCGCGGAATGCTTCGGTCTAATATGGCTGAGGTTGCACTCTACTGTCTACGTGCGAAGTACCAGGGATCAGACAAACTCATCCTGTCGTATTGGGTTTGTGTAAGTCAACCATATAGTGATCAGCCATCATGAAACGAATTAACATTCGTAAGCATGTAAGTAGTTTGAGACAGACTTCCAAGCTCATCATGAAACGAATTAACATTCGTAAGCATGTAAGTCTTGAGACAGACTTCCAAGCTCTGTTTGGCTACTACACATGTAAGTCTTGTAACTTGGACTGCTTACCTGTACTGCATCTTCTATTCTACATGAACTTCATTATTTGTTGAACTTGAACTTCTGCTTGAGATCTTGCTGGCTTCTGGTTTCAGATGGAGAGGAGCATTCCTTGTACATGAACTTGATTTTTTATCTTTTTTATTTTGCTTGTGTGTTTTATTTCAGTATTTTTTCCCTTCCATTGCTTACGTGGACACGAGCATTTGTTCTACTTGAACTTCAAAGATGATGCCTTTCTATGCTTTTGTTAGCTGTAGTTGAATGTTTTCTAGTTCATTAGTTTATCTTGAATTGTGCCTTTGGTTGTGCCTCACCTTCTTTTAGTTTTTAAATGCAACTAAATTTTTAGATCAGCTTTAGTAGTAAACATGTCATCCATATTTTAGTTGGACTCCACATTTGTGTTGTGCCTGAACTTCAGTATTATTTAATGGTGTTTTTTGTCCTCCTTTTCTTTGACAGTGGAACCGTTGGACCGATTACCACTACTCATTCCTCGGGTCACAAGAATACCAGCCTAGGGAGGAATCAATGAGCACAACTCCGATAGAAGATGATAGACCTCGAACCCTTATTCCTTCCAAGTTGGGGAAGCAGGCTGGTGGTATTTGTGGTACTCCAAGAACCCCTTGCTCCAAGAAGGTTGGTGCAGTCGAAGCAGCCGAAGCAAAAGTGATTTCGTCTGATGATGATTTTGAAAAGATTGCTTACCCGAAGAATGGTAAATCTGCTATTGGTACTATTGCGGGGAGAGGTGGGAAGAATGTTGTCATCACCAGGAGGAAACCGGCAGTTGAGTCTGCAACATAACTACCTCCAAGCGAGCATCAAGAATGCCTTTGAAGTGGCGTTCTGCTGTCGCTCCCCTAAAAAATACAGTTACCCTCATCTATCCGAGGCCCGAAAGTTGAGACAGTATGAGCTTAGTTAAGAGGGTCTGGAGAAGTATTCTGAGTGAGTTTTCTTCTTTTAAACTTTGTTACTGCCAGAGATGCTACTTTGTGTCTGAACTTCTATTATTGTAGTATCAGAACTTTTGTTCATTTCTCCCTTGCCTTGGAGTTATAGTGTCTGAACTTCTATTGTTGTAGTATCTAAACTTTTGTTTATCTCCCCTTGTCTTTTGAGTTATAGTGTCTGACCTTCTGTTGTTGTAGTATCTGAACTTATGTTTATCTCCCCTTGCCTTTTGATTTATAGTGTCTGAACTTCTGTTGTTGTAGTATATGAACTTCTGTTGTTGTAGTATCTGAACTTCTGTTTATCTCCCCATGTCTTTTGAGTTATAGTATTTGAACTTCTGTTTGCTATTGTGTCTGAACTTCTAATAATTTTTCCCATCCTTTTAAATCTACAGGACAAGCTACTGCATGTTTACCATCCCTGGGAATGTGATTGACCTCACAGGACGTGTCCTTTATACCCTTTTCGGCGAAGGGCAACAGATGGAAGGAGACATAATGGATTATCTCATAAATTTGTGGAAGGATCAGCCAGAGACCTCTGAGATATTCACTAGTGCTGACAGGGTTGTACTTAGCCCCTACTTCATACAGGTTTTAATTCTTTGCATCCCTATCTCCCTTTTTTTGCTCTAGTCTTGTTGTAGAGGCATTTGGGAGGTGTTTTAATTGTGTTTTTGTGAATGTACAGTACTGCCTGGAGTATGATTTCTTTGCTGCAACAGTTCCAAAGTTCGATGCAAAAAATTCAGCTAAACTCCTCCCAATGTTTGTTCGCAAGGGAGAAGACCTTCTTAATGCAAAGCTGGTTAGGTTTTCATAACTCTTGTTTTTTAAAATTTTATGTACATCCTTTTGCTAAGTTTGTAAAGAAGCTTGAGTTCATCCCGGTTGTTCAATATCTATGCTTTATAGTTTGTGTCCACCGTTTCTTTCATTCTTGGCAGGTTTTTTGGTACTATTCAATCCATTTGACACAATGGCGCACTAAAGTGTGTATGTGCTGAATAGATATCGTGGGAGCATTGACACCCTTGATTAACTACCTTACAACAATAAGGGAACGTCACGAACAAGTTTCCATGGAGACTGCCAAAATATCGTGAGTGTTTCTTAGCCTGAACCTCCTTTCATATCTGCTTGTTTGAAACGAAGTTTACTCTGGCTTGTGTTGACAAAATATGTTTTCTGTCTCTGTTTTGGTAATACTTCTTGAACTGACTATCATTTGATAGTTGAACTTCTCCTATGTGTTTAGCTGGATTGTATGCAAGTGTCCCTTTTATGTACCTCAAACCTAACTATTTTGGTTAACATGTTTTTGACTTCATCTTATTTTGGCATTTCCTGCAGATCAAGAGATTTGTTGGGTTGCTCGAGGAGGTGTATGGCAAGGCTGCGTACAAAGCAAGCAAGCAGCCTAACTGGGTGACTATTGCAAAGAGGCCAGCTTTTATCGATGTTCCAAAGCAAGTGAATAATGATTGTGATTTCTTTGCCGTGAATTTATGCTCTATATATGATGGCGATGAGCTTGTTGATGATATTGGTGATGTGGAGGTATGTTTTGTCCTTGTTCTTGTCTGATCATCATTTCATTTTTGTTGTTTGTTTTTAATGAGACACTCCTGCTGTGGTCTTAGTTATCCTTTACTAAACTATCATTTCATTTCCTGTTGGTAGGCTGCTGCAAATAACTGGAAGGCCGAGTTCATGCACACTCTAATCTTTAGCAAGAAGAATGAAGTCATGCGTGCAGAGCTTCCTAAAGAGATTCAGTCCTTTGGCCCGTGAAGTCGAAGCATTAGTTTATAGTGCAGATTTGATCTTGTAAAGATTTATGTTTGATAGTGATTGGAACGATTCTGTAAAGGTTTGGTTTTAAGAATTGTTTAGTGATTTGTGTATCTATAGTTGCAGCACTATTACTTATGATATTTGAGGACAAGTGTATTTGGTGTGAAGAATGATTTGGCTTGTGAATTTCAATATAATGCATCGTTTTCAGTATCCATGTGTAGTATGTTTTTCAGCAACAGACGTACCTGAACTTCTCCCTGGGCTATGGCTGAGCTGCTCGTTTTTTTATTTTTTGTGTTGTTTAATTTTGGGCCCCAACATATGATCTTTGACTTGAACTTCTGCTTGAAATCTGGCTGGGTTGCTGGTTTCAGATGGATAGGATTTTCTGTGTTGTGTAATGTATTGTTATTTTTCAACCCAACCAATACGTAGCCTTTTGCATAGAATCTATATCTGTTTTTTTTTGTGATTTGTCAACTGCGAACGGATTTCAACTATAACTTTGTGTAAAAATATTCTCATACATTCCTTAACTTTTCCTTTTGTCTTTTGTTGGCATTGTACATGAACTTCTGCATGTATCCAAACAGAACTTCATATCTGAGCGCGTTGTCTAAGGCTTGCTAACCTTAGTTCATACGGCAAAACTTTAAATTTTTTTAAGTATATTTTTTTCCTACATCGATTTTATATGATTTTACATACCAGAACTTCTTCTGCAAGCTAACCTGAACTTCAGACTGTATAATTATTTACTGGTTGCCCTTTTATGGAATACAACACCAGCACCTCCTCCTCCCATAGTATACTAGAACTTCCACTGTAATGTTGCTTGAAATTCATATTGTATATTTTTCAATTTTATTCTTCCTTGCACTCTGCATGTAATGCATCACCAGCACAGCACTTTCTGCCATAATATATCAGGACTTCTGCTGTAATATTACTTGAACTTCACAATGCATATTTTTTCATTTTATTAACGCTTGCTCTCTCATGCAATACATCACTAGCACCTCCTCTTATACTATACTAGTACTTCTGCAGAAAGCTTACTTGAACTTCTACTGTATAATCTATTTTGAAACTTCAGCAATAAAAGTTCAAGTAAGCTTTCTCCTAAACTATTGTTTCAAAAGTGGAATAATATTCTGCACATTGGATGACATAAGTTCGCTTCGTTTAATTGACCTAGGCTAACTGTTCATCAGCCTTGCGCTCCCCCTAGGCTTTGGTTGTGGTGGTTTTTGCTTGACATGTACCTCTTCCTCTTCATCTTCTTCTCTATCTTCCTCTTCATCGTCCTCTTTCTCTTCATCATCCTCTTCCTCTTCCTCTTCATCGTCCTCTTCCTCTTACTCTTCGTCTTCCTCTTCTTCGATTGCATCTTCATCTTCTTCTTCCTCTTCATATTCCACCACTTTCTTGTTGCTGACTCTAGGTTTTGCTTTCTATTTCTTCTCTGGCTTTTTGCTTGTCTTTGCAGCATTAGCATGCTGCGGGCATGTTCTTGCATTATGTGGTTCATACTGCTTGCATATGCTACAAAGCATGCTGCTTTCTTTCTGTGGGTGTGGTCCCTTCTTTCTTTCTATAAGTTTGGGCTGTTGTTTCTGAACTTTGGGTTGCTTGACCTCCTCTGCATCGTCTCTTTCCAAGAGTGTTGGACAGGTGAGCTTGTTGTGTCCCGCAACCTGGTTGCACACACTACATTTCCTGTGTCCAAGTGGCACTCCGTTCTGATCGAGCACGACGACTCTTCCTGCAGGTGGTGCCTTTATTTGAGCTCCCTTGTCACTTTCCTTTGTTGTAGAAATTTTCTTCCTACCCTTTGTTTTAGAGTACAGCGGCAGTTTCATCGTCTCTTGTTGGCGCTGCTCCATTGATTGGTCAACATCCTGCTTGCATTGGTTGGCATGAGCATCGGCGTTTAGCATTTCAGCTGCATAATAATGAAGGTCATCTCCAATTTCAGCATCCTCTTCGGCCATCCTTTGGTCAGCATTCGCTCGATTTGCTGAATGTATTGCATCAAGCTCTTCCATGAGCCTCTTGAGAACATAGTAGGCTCTATCATATTGCCGGTCACATCTCATCGCTTTCTTGTTAACCATCAAATTTAGTTGCAGCAAGATGTCTTGCTTCGATAGTCTTGAGCTGCCATCCGATGCGGTTGTGTTGTAGCCCCTTGTATCAAAGGTTGGTTGTGATTTTGCAGTCTTTTGTGTACTGTTTGAGGATATACTTGTTTGGAAATTTGTCAGGCTTCAGGTGATCCAGTATGTTCATGATGTGAAGGCAGAAGAGGCCTGCATTTTTGTGATGAGTGCAGAATACATAGTTTGTGAGCCAGCAATGAGTTTCACATAATTTGATATGATACTACTAGTTTAGCTATTTAGTGAGTTTATTTTTCCGCTCACCTGTGTGTGTCCATAGCTTGCATTCACACTCGTATATTTCATTATCAGGGTCAGCTACAACCTGGAATTCATGCTTTGACCAGGAAAATCTTTCTTCATCATCATGGCCAGCCTTGTTGTGGTAGTACACAAGGTACTTAGTGGGCTCTGCTGTAGGCTTTGCGCGAAATAGCGTGGCTTTTCTCATCCTAGTCCTCATCTCGGTGTACACCGCTCTTGTGTACTTGATAGACATGTCTTCCTCGTAGCCGTATGTTGTTTTTGTCACAGGATTGGTCTGCACATGTCAAAAAAAAGATATTAGTAGAAGCAGAGTCATGGGTTTCATTTTTTAAAATTCAAAGTGCACATGTTTGAAGGAAAACACAATATGATGTGGTTCTTTTTTTGTGTGTGTGTTCATACCATGCTGGTCATTGTTTGCTCGTTCTCCTTCTGTATACGAGTTTGTATGCAAGCATTTACCCGCCTAGCAAACTTGTGTAGGTTCTGGGTCCCCTTGACAAACCCTTTCTTGAGCACATGGTTCATGCTCTCGCTTCGTTGTGTGGAAGTCATTCTGGCACAGAAAATGTTCTTGTAATATGCTGAAATCCACATTTTCCTATCATTCTGGAGCTGCATCATCATCTGGTTATTCTCTAGGTTGTACCTGTGCACGAGCTCAGCCCAGGCAGTTTCAAACTCCGTTGGCATCAGCGACCAGTTTAATATAGCTGTGAACTCCTCTTTGAATGTTTTGTACTTTTTGTACAGCGGTATTCCTTGTACCTCTTCAGGATGTGCCAATGGCATAGCTTGTGGACGGTGTTTGGGAATGATTGTGGTATAGCTTTCACCACCGACTGACACTGGTCTGCATGAATTAAAAAATGTAACTTGCTCCTTTTTTTTAGTGATGGTGGACTTATGTTGTACAAGTACTTGAACTTCACATGAAGCAATATGACTATCTAAAAATGGCACATGTATTTTTTCTTACAACAGTGTTCTTGAACTTCTGTGGTACCAGTGATTGAACTTAACAGGTACCAGTAGGACTACCTAGTAGTGTCACACTCAAATTTTTCTAACAGCAGTGTTCTTGAACTTCTGTGGTACCAGTGCTTGAACTTCACATAAATAACTATTTTTTCTGAACATGTTACATATTTTTTCCTTTACATGTTTTTGTCCTTGAACTTCTATGATTCCTGTACTTGAACTTCACATTCATGACTAGTTTTTTTCTAAACATGTGACAGATAGTTTTGCACTTTTTTTCTAAACATGTGACAGATAAATTTGCTTTCTTCTACTGTTAGTTGGACCTCTGTGCTAACAGTGGTTGAACTGCTTGTTGTATATTATTTTCAGATAAAACCAAATATACCCAATACAGACCCATAGACTGAAAAGATGATGAAACTTGTACAATTTTTTATTTGAACTCACCTGTTAGAATGCAAGTTGGGTGCTTGTTGTTCATGCACCGTACAAATGTATCAAACAGCCACTTGAATGACTTTGAATCTTCGTCTCTGATAAGGGCAACAGCAAATATTGTTGACTGCAAGTGATGGTTTGTTCCAACAAATACTCCCAGAGGAATATGAAATCTGTTGGTTTTGTAAGTTTTGTCAAAGGTTACGCAATCACCAAAGTCTTGATATGCTCCTCGACAGCTTGCATTGGACCTGAAAATGTTTTTGATTGACTTGTCCTTGTCTACTTGCATGTCATAGAAAAACTCATCATTGATTGCCTTAATGTCCTTGAGGAATGAAACGAGTTTCAACACATCATCCAAATCATCTTTCCTTGCATTCATGGCTTTCCTGCAAATTAGATGCAAACATTCATTTTGTTATTTTTGCTAGCAAAGGGTTGTGACTTAGGATGCTATGTGCATTGCAGTATGTGAATGTTTGAATACTCACTGGTTTAGTAAGTCTCGTCCGGTCATGCTTAGGAAGTAGCTTCCATCTTCATTTTCAGATAGCATGGACATGATTGTTGTGTGCTTGACATCATGGTACTGCAGGAGTTTTACGTACTCCAGAATAGTGGGGTCATAATTCTTGTGTGAGTGCAAGAAAACCAGCATGTCATCAGTTTGCATGAGGTGGTGATTATGATTGTACTCAATGTCCACTGCCACGCATGTGTTATCCTCCTGCACCTTCACCCTCATTCTTGCATTGCAGCCTATCCTCTGTGATGTTTTGTTTCGCTGCCTGTCAGCCTCTGAAACGGTAGTGGTGTGTTTCCCTTGGAACGCGCAAACAAAATACTTGTGATTGTCATTCCCTCCCATCTTCCTGATTCCAAAACCAGCGTGTCTGACGTATCTGTTATAAAATTCCCTTGCTTTCTCTACATCTTTGAATTGCATCTTTAGTCTTGGTATTAGATAATCTAGGAGATCCGGCATCTGCAGAAAAAGAAAAAATAATCCAAACGGCGCGTTAAAATGCAGTTTATGAACTTGTTATCCTAAAGGGAGCAGAAAATTTGTAGATAATACAAGATGCATATATAAATATTTTTTTGTTTCACTTACGTGCGTGTATGATCGCAACTCCACTAGAGTCTGCTGCTGGCCCTATGGGATGGGGCATGGTGGAGTTATCATAGCAGGATGCAGGAGTGGATCACGAGGAGGAAGGAGGGCTGAAGATGGCCTCTCTCTTGTTTGCGTCCTTTTTGCTTGAGGTGGTTGTGGAGGTTTTGCGATTCTGGTATTGGTTTGCACTTTTGTTTTGTGAAGCAATCCATCTACCCTATGTCCCGTACAATTCTGACTTGTAGCAGCAGCAGGAGGAGGATCCAACGGTGGTAGTGTGCAGAGCACTCTCCTCCGTGTGTGTGTTCCTGTTTGATTTGTCCTGGGATCTTGTTTAGTTGCTTCCGTTTGGCGTTGACGAGGCACACCATGATAACCTCCAGAGTTACACGCAGGACTTGAGCTAACCCCCTCCTCCATCGGCGTGCTTGGGAGTCTGCTCGTGGATACAAAGAATCCGCGTGGGATTTCTGGCGTCACCCAATTAGGTGGAGCCGCAAAGTTGTGCAGATAGGTCTGTGACCCAGCATCTTGGAAGTCTCCATATGCTTCGGGTGTCATCCATTTTGAGCAGGTTAGCAATGTTGTTGGTGCGTTTGTGGGGTGACCCATTGAGGGGGTGGTGCAACGCGTACGGGCTTGGGATTGAGTACTTGCTTTTGGGAACTTCTGAGCTTTTTCATGCGTCTCTCGTCTTCCTATCGTAAAATAAAAAATGTTTATTAGCACACAAGTTACATCTGCCTATACCTTTCTAACTGAACTTAGCATTATTCACAGCCTGAACTTCACATGGCTTTTTCACATGTGAAGTTCAGGCAGATTTACAACTTTTTTTGTAGCCTGGACTGATGCTACACACCACCTGAACTTCACATGGATGTAAGCAGGCAGATTTACTACTATCTTTGGCAGCCTGGACTGATGCTCATAGACTACCTGAACTTCACATGCATGTGAGCAGGCAGATTTACTACTATCTTTGGCAGCCTGGACTGATGCTCACAGACTACCTGAACTTCACATGCATGTGAGCAGGCAGATTTACTACTATCTTTGGCAGCCTGGACTGATGCTACACACCACCTGAACTTCACATGCATGTGAGCAGGCAGATTTACTACTATCTTTGGCAGCCTGGACTGATGCTCACAGACTACCTGAACTTCACATGCATGTGAGCAGGCAGATTTACTACTATCTTTGGCAGCCTGGACTGATGCTACACACCACCTGAACTTCACATGCATGTGAGTAGGCAGATTTACTACTATCTTTGGCAGCCTGGACTGATGCTCACAGACTACCTGAACTTCACATGCATGTGAGCAGGCAGATTTTGAAAAAGCCTTTGTAGCCTGGAATGATGCTACACACCACGTGAACTTCACATGGCAGTAAGAAAATAACAAGCAGAGGGAAGAAGTTCAACCATACCCTGGCTAGAAGTTCGGCCAACCTTTTTCCAGCAGCTGATAGGCCACCTTGTGAGCAATTTGCCAGAGAGCTAGGAGAGGAACCGCATGGCAATCCATGTCTTGCATAGGGCGCGAAGTTCATCTGCACGAAGCAAGAAGGTCAGGCAAGGGACGATTGAAGAAGAAGGCGACAAGTGGGAGGAAGTTCATGTACCGCTGCTGGATTTGAAGGCGCCGCCGATGCCGCCTCCGCCGTGGAGTTGCCCCGTTGGCCGCGCCGTTCACCGTTGCTCCCATTAGGGCCGTCATCTACTCTGCCAATGCGTCGGGCGGTGAAGATGCAAGGAGGATGCGGCTTCCAGAAGTCCATGGCGGCGTCGCCGCGTCCAGGCGACGCGGGCTCCCTCGCGCCAGCGCCCGCCGTCGCTCGCTCGCCCGCGCCGGTGGTCGGCCAGGAGGTGGGACGAAGGGGTGGTGGCAGATCCGGTCGATCGGGCTCTAGAGATGGAGGGGATCTGACGGATCCGGCCGGCCAGGAGGTGGAGACGGGGTGGGGAGGCGGCGGATCCGGCGAAGATCGGCGGTGACCACGGGGGGAGGTCGGGGGATCGAGGGGAGGAGGGGGGCTGGGGCGGCTCGGGATCGGGATCGGGATCTGGGATCCTGTCGGGCCAGAACGACAGTTCGGCAAAGTTCGGGAGGGCCCTGTCGGGCCCTTATAGAGGCTTTGCGATCCAAATAACTATTCTAATCCTAGTATTAGAACAGTGTAGTCCTATATATATATATATATATATATATATATATATATAAGTATTGAAAAATTGTGATGAAAAATCTCCTATACGTTGATTTTGGGGCCATTTTCAAGATTCAACTATTAAAAGAAGTTACGATCTTAAAAACACAAACGAAAAATGTCATGTTATATAGGATAGAAACGACCCATGTTAAAGTAAAAAGTAGTTGCTTGTCCTAGTTGAAAAGTGCTACCTACAATTCAAATTCAAAACGTCACATTCTAATATTTTAATTTGTCATGCTACCTACCATAAAATTGACATGGTCTAACTTGTAAAATTGCCATGGTTTAACTAATAACATTGTCGTGGTGTAATTAAAAAAATTGTCATGGTGTAAACAATAAATTTGCCATGGTATAATTAAATTAATTTTCATGGTGTAAATAATAAAATTGCGATAGTTTAACTGAAAAAATTGCGACGGCAGATTAATAAAATTGGTACGGTGTAAAAATGAAATTGCCATGGTCTACAATAATGAAAATTTCATGCAACCTACAAAACCTACCATGGTCTAAAAATGAAATTTCAAGGTTACCTACAAAAGATCTACCATGGTGTAACTAATAAAAAATTGGCATGGACTAATTGAAAAAAATCCATGGTATAAGTAAATGAAACTGCCGTGCCACATATAATAAGATTGCACATGGAAAGTTTGGAAAAAAATCTCCTTTGAAAATACATCAAAATTTAAAATGTGTTCCTCTAAAAACATGGCAACTTTTGGTATTTGCACTGGCACATTATAAAAGTTAGGGATTTTTGTTCTTTCAATATATGGAAAAGGTTGAGATTTTTTCTGACAGTTTTTTTAATGAAACACCAAATTAAAAATATCATATTAGCTTCAAAATATACGTATAAAGTGTTACCGCATTTGTTCATAAACAACTTCAGTCCAAGCGCCCCGTCATTGCTTCAGAGGCCACAAATTTGAGACCCCGATGCCCCTA
>NC_041385.1:196712462-196780514 GCF_002162155.2 Triticum dicoccoides | reverse complement strand
GTTCGGCAAGAATGTATAGTGAAATCTAACATGACACGAGAGTCGATGTGTTCGTTGGGACATGGCAGAAATCTGACATTCGCCAGACGGCAATTCAGAAAAGTTTTACGCACTTGTCAATAGTAAATGCCAAAAAGTAAATGGGAAAACACTACAACAACGACAACAACATATACTCTGAAGTGAATAAGTTAGCAAGGTGGCAAAATTTCGTGTTTTGGCCCTTCTTGTATTCCAATTCAGAATCTGACCCCGGTTGGAAACAATTTTGGGATTTCACCCTTTTTCTTACCGCCAGGGGCGCTGGCGGTAGGGTTAAACAGCCTACCACCAGGGTCCCTGGCAGTAGGATACTAATCCACGTCAGCATGTGGACACTGGCGGTAGGCTGTCTAACCCTACCGCCAGAACCCCTGGCGGTAGGGTGCGAGTAGTTATTTCACCCGACCCACCGCCCCTACCCATCTTCCCACCCCTCCCCCTCCCCCATTGGCAGTTTCTCTTCTTTCCCCCTCGCCCCTCTCTCCCTCTCTCATCTCCTCCACTCTCCCCCTCGGATCTTCACTGTTTCTTCATCGTTTTTGCGGATTGAGATGGCCCCGAAGGGAGAAATGTAAGCTCCTCCGATCCCTCCAAGTAGTTTTTGTAAACTTGCTTCCGATTCGATGCATTATTTGCTTGAAATCCCTCATCTTTTTGAACTTAGATTGGAAAAAAAATTCACCTAGGATTGTTTTAGCTTGATTGTAGTTCTAGTTCTTAGTTCTTTAGTAACTAGTGGTATTGAATATGAACTCTAATCAATAGTTCATGTGTTAGTGTGAAGATGAACCCTAGTTCATAATTTTTTTGTTAAAAAAATTATGATGTAATGCATGTCGGAGGACTTGTTTTGTTTTATGATGCATGCTGATATGATGATATGAAGATGTTATTTGGAGAAAATACATTCAAGATGAACTCTATTTGTAAAAAATTGTTAAAAAATTGATGATATGATGCATGTTGGAGGATTTTATTTTGATATGATGCATGTTGATATGATGTGATCCATCGTGTGTACTAGATATTGTTGGAGGAATATGCTTAAGATGAACCCTAGTTCATTTACCCAAGAAATTTCATTTTTTTTGTTTATGTATGCTTATTATGCTTTTGTTTATGAAATTTTATTAAGGCAGGCACCTCTTGCGGACAACATCGGCCCACGGTACTCCATGCTTGACTACGCATTCGACAAGGGTCATCGTGCCCGTTCCATAGAGAACGGAGTGCTAAGCAATATGAAGGAAATATTGATCAACGTTTTCGGATTTATGAAAATAAGTTCCTAACTCTTGCCGTCCACTTTTTGACAGATGCTCCAGCCACTGTGCATGAGGGGTCATAGGGTTGCCTGGAATATGGACTACGATGAGCGCTACACATCGTACTTTGAGAGCCCGATTGTTGGGTCTCGTGTTGAAGTTCAAGTGTTAGCCGCCGACGCTTGTCCATGCAGCTCTGAAAGCTTTGATTGACCGGCGGCAACTAGAGACCCATTCTTTCAATCTCCCATGCGGGGAGATGACGATGACCCTCGAGGATTGGGTGATTGAGGGAGTCCTGGACTAGGGGGTGTTTGGACAGCCGGACTATCATCGTCCGTCGGACTCCAAGACTACGAAGATACAAGATTAAAGACTCCGTCCCGTGTCCGGATGGGACTTTCCTTGGCGTGGAAGGCAAGCTTGGAGATACGGATATGTAGATCTCCTACCATTGTAACCGACTCTGTGTAACCCTAGCCCTCTCCGGTGTCTATATAAACCGGAGGGCTTTAGTCCGTAGGACACAACATACATTACAACAATCATACCATAGGCTAGCTTCTAGGGTTTAGCCTCCTTGATCTCGTGGTAGATCCACTCTTGTACTACCCATATCATCAATATTAATCAAGCAGGACGTAGGGTTTTACCTCCATCGAGAGGGCCCGAACCTGGGTAAAACATCGTGTCCCTGGTCTCCTGTTACCATCCGCCTAGACGCACAGTTCGGGACCCCCTACCCGAGATCCGCCGGTTTTGACACCGACATTGGTGCTTTCATTGAGAGTTCCTCTGTGCCGTCACTAATAGGCCCGATGGCATCTTCAACCAACAACGCTGTCCAGGGTGAGACTTTTCTCCCCGGGCAGATCTTCGTATTCGGCAGCGTCGCACTGCGGGCTAATTCACTTGGCCATATGGAGCAGATCAAAAGCTACGCCCCTGGCCGTCAGGTCAGATTCGGAAGCCTAAACTTCACGGCTGATGTCCGCGGAGACTTGATCTTCGACGGACTCGAGCCACAACCAAGCGCGCCGCACTGTGATGACGGGCATGATCTAGCTCTGCCGCCGAACAGTGCCTTGGTGGCCGCACATGAATCCGCTTCGGCCATTAGTCCGGAGCCGATCGCCCAGATCGAGGGTCGATGGATAGACGCCGCCCTGGGGGCTTCAACATCCACGGCGATGGAGCCGAACACTAACTTGTCCCCTGCGAAACTCGTGATTCCGAGGCGCCGGACTCCTTGCCGGACTCCGAACCTCCCGCGCCCCTACCAATCGATTCGGATTGGGCGCCGGTTATGGAATTCACCGCCGCGGACATCTTCCAACACTCGCCCTTTGGCGACATCCTAAACTCGCTAAAGCATCTCTCGCTATCAGGAGAGCCCTGGCTGGACTATGGCCAGGATGGTTGGGGTACGGACGACGAAGAAATTCAGAGCCCACCCACCACCCACTTTGTAGCCACTGTCGACGATCTAACCGACATGCTAGACTACGACTCCGACGACATCGACGCTATGGACGACGATGCCGGAGACGAACAGGAACCAGCGCCTACAGGGCACTGGAAGACCACCTCGTCATACGACATATATATGGTGGACACCCCAAAAGACGGGGACGGCGAAGAAGCAGCGGAGGCGGACTCTTTAAAGAAGCAGCCCAAACGCCAGCGTCAGCGGCGCCGCTCTAAATCCTGCCACAGCAAGAATGGAGATTCCGGCACAGGAGATAATAATACCCCAGAGAGTGCCGAAGACAATCCCCTCCAGCAAGACTCAGCACAGGAGGATGCAGAAGCAAGCCCTCACGAGAGGGCGGCAGACGAAGAGGTTGAGGATCATAACTATATGCCTCCCTCCGAAGACGAAGCAAGCCTCAACGATGACGAATTCGTCGTACCTGAGGATCCCGTCGAACAAGAGCGTTTTAAACGCAGGCTTATCGCCACGGCAAACAGCCTAAAGAAAAAGCAGCAACAGCTTTGAGCTGATCAGGACCTGGTGGCCGATCGATGGACCGAGGTCCTCGCGGCCGAAGAGTATAAACTCGAACGCCCCTCCAAAAGTTACCCAAGACGCAAGCTGCTCCCCCGATTAGAGGAGGAAGCATACATACCTCCATCACCAGCGCACGATATGGCTGACCGACCACCCCGTGGTCGTGACAGAGAGGCATCCAGGCCCTCAGCCAAGACCATCCCCCGGCATCGCTCCAAAAGTACGAAGCCAAGAGGGAACGCGCCGGACTTGCGAGACATATTGGAGGACAAAGCAAGGCAATCCAGATCCATCTACGATCACGTGGGCGCCCCACGACCCATGACGAATACCGTCGCGCCGGATACAATAACCCCGGCCGGGCCGAACACAGCAGACAGCGCTCTCTCGAGCTGCGTCGCGATATTGCTCAATACAGAGGCGCCGCACACCCGCTATGCTTCACTGACGAAGTAATGGATCATCAAATCCCTGAAGGGTTTAAACCCGTAAACATCGAATCTTACGATGGCACAACAGACCCCGCGGTTTGGATCGAAGATTATCTTCTCCACATCCATATGGCCCGCGGCGACGTTCTCCATGCCATCAAGTATCTCCCGCTCAAGCTTAAAGGACCAGCTCGGCATTGGCTAAACAGCTTGCCCGCAGAGTCAATTGGGTGCTGGGAAGACCTGGAAGCCGCATTCCTCGACAACTTCCAGGGCACGTATGTGCGACCACCAGACGCCGATGACCTAAGCCACATTATTCAGCAGCCAGACGAATCGGCCAGACAATTCTGGACACGATTCTTGACAAAGGAAAACCAAATCGTCGACTGTCCGGATGCAGAGGCCCTTGCAGCCTTCAAACATAACATCCGGAATGAATGGCTAGCCCGGCACCTGGGGCAGGAAAAGCCGAAATCAATGGCAGCCCTCACATCGTTAATGACCCACTTTTGCGCGGGAGAGGACAGCTGGTTAGCTCGCAGCAACAATCTCCATAAAAACTCTGGCAGTCCGGATACTAAGGACAACAACGGCAGGTCACGTCGAAACAAAAACAAACGCCGCATTAATGGCGACGATAAGGAGGATACGGCAGTCAACGCCGGATTCTGAGGCTCTAAACCCGGTCAGCGGAAGAAGCCATACAAAAGAACCACTCCGGGTCCGTCCAATCTGGACCGAATACTCGACCGCTTATGCCAGATACATGGCACCTCTGAAAAGCCAGCTAACCACACTAATAGAGATTGCTGGGTGTTCAAGCAGGCCAGCAAGTTAATTGCCAAAAACAATGACAAGGGGCTAAACAGCGACGACGAGGAAGAGACCCGACCGCCGAACAATAGAGGACAGAAGGGTTTTCCCCCACAAGTGCGGACAGTGAACATGATTTACGCAACCCATATACCCAAGAGGGAGAGGAAGCGCGCACTAAGGGACGTCTATGCGATGGAGCCAGTCGCCCCGAAGTTCAATCCATGGTCCTCTTGTCCGATCACTTTCGATCGAAGAGACCATCCGACCAGCATACGCCATGGCGGATTCGCCGCATTGGTTTTAGACCCAATCGTCGATGGATTTCACCTCACGAGAGTCCTGATGGACGGCGGCAGTAGCCTGAACCTGCTTTATCAGGATACAGTGCGCAAAATGGGCATAGACCCCTCAAGGATTAAACCTACAAAGACAACCTTTAAAGGTGTCATACCAGGAGTGGAAGCCAACTGTACAGGCTCAGTCACACTGGAAGTGGTCTTCGGATCCCCGGATAATTTCTGGAGCGAAGAGTTAATCTTCTACATAGTCCCGTTTCCCAGCGGCTATCATGCTCTGCTCGGACGAACCGCATTTGCAAAATTCAACGCGGTGCCGCATTATGCATACCTAAAGCTCAAGATGCCAGGCCCTCGTGGAGTCATCACGGTCAATGGGAATACGGAACGCTCCCTCCGAACGGAGGAACATACAGCGGCTCTCGCGGCAGAAGTATAGAGCAGCCTTTTAAGGCAATTCTCGAGTCCGGCCGTTAAAAGGCCGGATACAGCAAAACGCGCCCGGAGCAATGCCAACCAAGACCACCTGGCGCGATCAGAGCACGTGTAGCAATGCGGCCCCAACCCTCGCCCGCGCATGATCGCAAGAATAACACTCCGCGTACATCATTACGCTTTGGAGATACCATGGGCACAGGGGAAGGGGCACGATCGCAACGGACCCAGAGTGCGGTTCGACCATACCAGGGGCTCGCAAGTGTGCCCCCCTCTCTTTTTTATTTACTTTTTAATTTCCTTCTTTGTGTACACAGGACTCCGTTAACCAGAGGCCCTGTCCGGCGATGAACCTGCCGAACTCATGATGCAACAGTCAGGGACGAAAGAAGGCTGCGACGAACACTCAGGTGGTCTCAATTACGAGCATTAAATTCGATTATATACACCAAGTCCGCAGCTCACCCCTGAAGGGGGACATGTTTACTTAGTCCAAATCCCTTGCTTACCGCACTATTTGTATCAGTCCGCACTCATAGCAGATTTCCTTTAATAAATAATGCAGCACTTTTTGACTGCAATTACATCACATTTTTATATATATGTTCATTACATGACATCTTGCACCCGTATTTTTTGGTACGGCCGAATACGCCAGGGGCTTCTGTTCCCCAAATTATGGTGTGATAAAGTCCGAACACTTTCATAAGTGCGGCACCCCGAACTTATAGCATTATATGAATCGGCTCCGAATCATGTCTTGGGTCAATAGTTGGGCCGGCTCCCACGTTTTGGTGCCTTACGTTCCGTTCTGTCGGCTAAGGTGGCACTGGGAGAACCACTGCGATTGCGCCCCGGTTGAGCCGGGCGAGCGCCTCAGTGGAGAAAGCTAAAACTGACTGGCATGATAAGGCGAGAGACTGGTCGCTGTTCGAGAGGTTTTTTCGGGTCCTTAAATACTCACGCCGCTTCGAGCGAAGTTCCGGACAATGTCCGACGAAGGCGTGGATAGCGCCCCGGATACGGTCTTCCGAATACCAGGGGCTTCGCCGAAATTTAAAATTATAGAATTCTATGGCTAAGTGAGAGTGTTCAAGCATTATAAGTCCGGTTGCCTTGTTCGTTGTGTTGAGCGCCTCCCTAGATGGACCCAAAAATGGGAACAAGAGTGCTCAAGTTTATCCTGAACACCCCAGCACTCGTGGCTTGGGGGCTGAAGCCAACGACTTGCCATCTCTCAGATTTTATAAACGGCCGCACAGAAGGTAATATTTTAAATTAAACAAGCTTTGCTTAACACGCACATGAACAAAGTTTCAGCGCGCAGGATAATACATAACGAGTTTACTCAAAGATTACATTTCTGGGGCACTCATCCGCAATATCGCGGGCTCCCTTCAGGACAGTTTTATAATACATTTCGGGCGTGCGATACTCCTTGCCCGGTGGCGGTGGGTCCGTGAGAAGCTTCTCCGCATCCAACCTGCCCCAATGCACCTTTGTGCGGGCGAGGGCCCGGCGAGCGCCTCCAATACAGGCAGAGCGCTTGATGACATCCACCCAGGGGCATGCATCCACCAGCCGCTGCACGAGGCCAAAGTAGCTCCCAGGCATGACCTGTTCAGGCCACAACCGGACTATAAGGCCCTTCATGGCCTCCTCAGCTACCTTGTGGAGTTCGACCAGCTGCTTCAGCTGGTCGCTTGGGGGCACCGGATGGCCGGCCTCAGCGTACTGAGACCAGAAGACCTTCTCCGTCGAGCTCCCCTCCTCGCCACGATAGAATGCGGCGGCATCAGACGCACTACGCGGCAGATCTGCAAACGCCCCTGGAGAGCTCCGAATGCGGGTAAGTGTCAGGTAGTTTACATTAACATGCCTGCTTTGCATGAAAAATGCCTTACCCGCCGCTATCTTCTTTATATCTTCAACCTCCTGAAGGGCCCTATGGGCCTCGGCCTTGGCAGACTTGGCACTTTCAAGAGCCGAGGCAAGCTCGGACTCTCGAGTCTTGGAGTCACGCTCCAAACTCTCATGCTTTTCCATGAGAGCCTAGAGCTCTTGCCGAACTTCCGCCACCTGTGCCTCCTGCTTTTCTCGCTCTGCCCGTTCCATGGTTGCACTGCGTTCGGCCGCGGACACAGCCTCCTTCAGGGCTGCCACCTCGTTAGTGGCCCCTGCAATACACATATTATCCTTGTTAACTTTATTGCAACCAAAATCCTTTTTTATAAGGTAACTATTCAAAGTGGTGTTACTCGCCTTCTTTGTCCTCGAGCTGCTTCTTCGCATGGCCGAGCTCTCGCTCGGACCGCTCGAGATCCTGCTTTAGCACATCGACCTCCGCCGTTAGTGTGGCAAAGGTCAGCAGTGCAGCCTGCAAACCCATATTGACATATTTTAAGCAACCCTGCGTATATCTTGTTAGATCCTCAGTCCGGCTTTTTCTTTCCGAACACCGAACTGAGGATCAGGGGCTACTGTCTATGCGGTATTACATTACATAATTTTAACTTCTTACCTCAAAGCCTGTTAGAAGGCTGCTGCAGGCTTCGGTCAGCCTGCTTTTGGCGAGCCGAACCTTTTGAATCACCGCACTCATGATAGTGCGGTGTTCTTCCTCGATGGAAGCACCTTTAAGCGCCTCCAACAAGTTATCCGGCGCCTCCGGTTGGACGGAGGCCGCCGGTGTCACGGTCTTGCCCTTCTTTCGAAGGGGCCGCTTGCCGGACTCTGGAACCACTGCGGGTTCCGATGTAGAGTCCGGCACAAAGTCCGGGAGGCAGCCTGACGGCGCCTCCGAAGCCTCCTCCTGGTGGGTCCCTCTCTGGGATCCCACCTCGGCGTCTTCGCCGGCGCGGGGGGTAGTGGCAGTCGGAAGTGAATCCACATCCGACGGGGCCAATGACCTGCTTGATGAAGCGGGGAGATCATCATTGGTCGGACTACGGACAGAACGCGGCATTAGAAGGACACTACGTGGCACGAAAGAAATTACATATCAAGGATCCGGATACTTACGATCTTGCCGGACGCCTGGCCCTTGGGGACCATTCATCCTCGCCGACGATGGTGTTGGCGAAACTGTCCGGGGGGATAGTCCTTCCCCTCTTGGACCCTTTGGCCTCCCCTATTGGGGAAGCCTTCCTCTTCTTCTCTCCCTCCTCCGGGAGAGAGTACTCCTCCTCCTCCTCGTATTCGGGGGAGGAGTATGCCTCGTCGTCAGACGCTTGATTGCGGGAACTCTTTCGAGTCCCCGCGGCCACCTTCTTGGCCTTCTTCTCCGGCACCACGTGCGGTGCCGGAACCAGCAGCCCTGCTAAGCGGGCATTCTCTGGGTCTTCTGGCATGGGAGTCGGGCTGATAAGCAGCTTGGCCTTCTCCATCCATTCCTGTCAAAGGAAGAGGCAGAATGAAACCCCTCTAGAATCAATTTGATTACCACAAGTGTCCTGTAAAGGGGTTGAATCACTTACCTCGTCAGCCGGATGCTGCGAGCGAAATCCGCGATCTTCTGTCGCGGATGCGGGGGCTTCGGCGCCCTTAAACAGCACCCTCCAGGCGCCTTCGTATGTCGTATTGAAGAGCCCGCTTAGCGCCTGCTGCTGTTCCGGATTGAACTCCCACAGATTGAATGCCCGTTCTTGGCATGGGAGGATCCGGCGGATGAGCATGACTTGGACCACGTCGACGAGCCTGAGCTTATTGCTCACCAGCTTCTGGATGCAGGCTCGGAGTCTCGTCACCTCCTTCGGATCGCCCCACAACAAGCCCTTCTCTTTCCAGGAGGTGAGCTGCGTGGGGACGCCAGATCTAAACTCGAGGGCCGTCGCCCATGTGGGCTTGCGCGGCTCGGTGATGTAGAACCACCCCGATTGCCACCCCTTGACGGAGTCCACGAAGGCCCCTACGAGCCAAAGGACATTGGGTAATTTACCCAACATGGCGCCTCCGCATTCCGCTTGCGTGCCCTTCACAACCTTCGGCTTGACGTTGAATGTCTTGAGCCACAGGCCGAAGTGGGGCCGGATGCAGAGGAAGGCCTCGCACACGACGATGAACGCCGAGATGTTGAGGATGAAGTTCGGCGCCAGATCGTGGAAATCCAGGCCGTAATAGAACATGAGCCCCCGGACGAATGGATGGAGCAGAAAGCCCAGTCCGCGGAGGAAGTGGGGAAGGAAGACGACCCTCTCGTGAGGCCCAGGGGTAGGGATGAGCTGCCCCTCGTCAGACAGCCGATGCGCGATATCGCCGGAAAGATATCCGGCGCTGCGTAGTTTGGTGATGTGCTCCTCCTTAACGGTGGAGGCCAACCATTTGCCTCCCGCTCCGGACATATTCGGAGAAGGTCGAGGCGAGATGCGCGAGCTTGGGTGTTGGAGCTTGAGTGTGCGGAGATGGATAAGCAAAGGAGGAAGAAGGCGTAGGTGAGAAGGTAAATCCTTATCCCTTATATATAGGCGGATGAAAACTATGTGTCCCGCTGGCCTGATAAAACTCACTTATCTCCCAAGCGCCACCATCAATGGCGCGGTTGGGTTACCCACGTCCGTATTGATGAGAATCCCGGAATAAGGGGAACATGATCTCTGCTTCGACAAGACGTGCCAAGGAAACCGCTTCGCTAAACGTGCTGAGGTGGTATAGTAAAAAACGATTCAAACAAAGGCTTGGTAGCGGTGTGATGTCACGCCGCATAATACGTCAGCAGATTGGACTGGTGTACATTTTATTCTCTCTACGGTGGAATGTGGAATTTATTTTGCAGAGCCGGACACTATCCTGGTGTTCATGATCTTCTCTGGATTATTCAAGGGAGGAACCCGCCTTGCAATGCCGAACATTATGCGCACCGGACTAATCGTCATTGAAGCCTGGTTCAGGGGCTACTGAGGGAGTCCTGGACTAGGGGGTGTCCGGACAGCCGTACTATCATCGTCCGCCGGACTCCAAGACTACGAAGATACAAGATTGAAGACTCCGTCCCGTGTCCGGATGGGACTTTCCTTGGCGTGGAAGGCAAGCTTGGCGATACAGATATGTAGATCTCCTACCATTGTAACCGACTCTGTGTAACCCTAGCCCTCTCCGGTGTCTATATAAACCGGAGGGCTTTAGTCCGTAGGACACAACATACATTACAACAATCATACCATAGGCTAGCTTCTAGGGTTTAGCCTCCTTGATCTCGTGGTAGATCCACTCTTGTACTACCCATATCATCAATATTAATCAAGCAGGACGTAGGGTTTTACCTCCATCGAGAGGGCCCGAACCTGGGGAAAACATCGTGTCCCTCGTCTCCTGTTACCATCCGCCTAGACGCATAGTTTGGGACCCCCTACCCAAGATCCGCTGGTTTTGACACCGACAGTGATGATTACTGCCATGCCGATTGATGGTCAAGCACTCACCGGGCGAGTGCAGAGGACCAACTGGTAGCAGAGGGTTACCACCCTCATCGGCGACTGCCCCGATGCTAAGGGTAACAGTACATCTGGTGTACCATTGCCCTGGCTCTTGGATCACCGGACGACATGCCCTGAAGACGCCAATGACGCGACTGTGCAGTGGTACGCGAGGGCCTACCTGTTGGGGAACGTGGTAATTTCAAAAAAATTCCTACGGTCACGCAAGATCTATCTAGGTGATGCATAGCAAGGAGAGGGGAGAGTGTGTCCATGTACCCTCGTAGACTGAAAGCATAAGCATTTTAATAACGCGGTTGATGTAGTCGAACTTCTTCGCGATCCAACTGATCAAGTACCGAACGTATGAAACCTCCGTGTTAAGCACACGTTCAGCTCGATGACGTCCCTCGTGCTCTTGATCCAATTGAGGACGAGGGTGAGTTCCGTCAGCATGATGGCATGGCGACGGTGATGATGAAGTTACCGATGTAGGGCTTCGCCTAAGCACTACGATGATATGACCGAGGTGTGTAACTATGGAGGGGGCACCACACACGGCTAAAAGATCAACTTGTGTGTCTATGGGCTGCCCCTGGCCACGTATATAAAGGAGGGGAGGGAAGAGGTGGCCGGCCCAAGGGGGCGCATCAGGTGTGGGGAATCCTACTAGGACTCCCCAGTCCAAGTAGGATACCCCTCCTCTTTCCTATTCCTAGTAGGAGAAGGAGGCAAGGAGGAGGAGGAGAGAAGGAAACGGGGGGCCGCCCCACCAACCCTAGTCCAATTCGGTTTGAGCTAGGGGAGGTGTCGGTGTCAAAACCGGCGGATCTCGGGTAGGGGGTCCCGAACTGTGCATCTAGGCGGATGGTAACAAGAGACGAGGGACACGATGTTTTTACCCAGGTTCGGGCCCTCTTGATGGAGGTAAAACCCTACGTCCTGCTTGATTAATATTGATGATATGGGTAGTACAAGAGTGGATCTACCACGAGATCAAGGAGGCTAAACCCTAGAAGCTAGCCTATGGTATGATTGTTGTAATGTATGTTGTGTCCTACGGACTAAAGCCCTCCGGTTTATATAGACACCGGAGAGGGCTAGGGTTACACAGAGTCGGTTACAATGGTAGGAGATCTACATATCCGTATCGCCAAGCTTGCCTTCCACGCCAAGGAAAGTCCCATCCGGACACGGGACGGAGTCTTCAATCTTGTATCTTCGTAGTCTTGGAGTCCGCCGGACGATGATAGTCCGGCTGTCCGGACACCCCCTAGTCCAGGACTCCCTCAGTAGCCCCTGAACCAGGCTTCAATGACGATTAGTCCGGCGCGCATAATGTTCGGCATTGCAATGCGGGTTCCTCCCTTGAATAATCCAGAGAAGATCATGAACACCAGGATAGTGTCCGGCTCTGCAAAATAAATTCCACATTCCACCGTAGAGAGAATAAAATGTACACCAGTCCAATCTGCTGACGTATTATGCGGCGTGACATCACACCGCTACCAAGCCTTTGTTTGAATCGTTTTTTACTATACCACCTCAGCACGTTTAGCGAAGCGGTTTCCTTGGCACGTCTTGTCGAAGCAGAGATCGTGTTCCCCTTATTCCGGGATTCTCATCAATACGGATGTGGGTAACCCAATCGCGCCATTGATGGTGGCGCTTGGGAGATAAGCGAGTTTTATCAGGCCAGCGGGACACATAGTTTTTGTCCGCCTATATATAAGGGATAAGGATTTACCTTCTCACCTACGCCTTCTTCCTCCTTTGCTTATCCATCTCCGCGCACTCAAGCTCCAACGCCCAAGCTCGCGCATCTCGCCTCGACCTTCTCCGTATATGTCCGGAGCGGGAGGCAAATGGTTGGCCTCCACCGTTAAGGAGGAGCACATCACCAAACTGCGCAGCACCGGATATCTTTCCGGCGATATCGCGCATCGGCTGCCCGACGAGGGGCAGCTCATCCCTACCCCTGGGCCTCACGAGAGGGTCGTCTTCCTTCCCCACTTCCTCCGCGGACTGGGCTTTCCGCTCCATACATTCGTCCGGGGGCTCATGTTCTATTATGGCCTGGATTTCCACGATCTGGCGCCGAACTTCATCCTCAACATCTCGGCGTTCATCGTCGTGTGCGAGGCCTTCCTCTGCATCCGGCCCCACTTCGGCCTGTGGCTCAAGACCTTCAACGTCAAGCCGAAGGTTGTGAAGGGCACACAAGCGGAATGCGGAGGCGCCATGTTGGGTAAGTTGCCCAACATCCTCTCTCTCGAAGGGGCCTTCGTGGACTCCGTCCAGGGGTGGCAATCGGGGTGGTTCTACATCACCGAGTCGCGCAAGGCCACATGGGCGGCGGCCCCCGAGTTTAGATTTGGCGTCCCCACGCAGCTCACCTCCTGGAAAGAGAAGGGCTTGTTGTGGGGCAATCCGAAGGAGCTGACGGGACTCCGAGCCTGCATCCAGAAGCTGGTGAGCGGTAAGCTCAGGATCGTCGACGTGGTCCAAATCATGCTCATCCGCCGGATCCTCCCATGCCAAGAACGGGCATTCAATCTGTGGGAGTTCAATCCGGAACAGCACCAGGCGCTAAGCGGGCTCTTCGATACGACATACGAAGGCGCCTGGAGGGTGCTGTTTAAGGGCGCCGAAGCCCCCGCATCCGCGACAGAAGATCGCGGATTTCGCTCGCAGCATCCGGCTGACGTGGTAAGTGATTCAACCCCTTTACGGGACACTTGTGGTAATCAAATTGATTCTAGAGGGGTTTCATTCTGCCTCTTCCTTTGACAGGAATGGATGGAGAAGGCCAAGCTGCTTATCAGCCCGGCTCCCATGCCAGAAGACCCAGTGGACGCCCGTTTAGCAGGGCTGCTGGTTCCGGCACCACACGTGATGCCGGAGAAGAAGGCCAAGAAGGTGGCTGCGGGGACTCGAAAGAGTTCCCGCAATCAGGCGTCTGACGACGAGGCGTACTCCTCCCCAGAAGACGAGTAGGAGGAGGAGTACTCTCTCCCGGAGGAGGGAGAGAAGAAGAGGAAGGCTTCCCCAATAGGGGAGGCCAAAGGGTCCAAGAGGGGGAGAACTATCCCCCCGGACAGTTTCGCCAATACCACCGTTGGCGAGGATGAATGGCCTCCAAGGGCCAGGCGTCCGGCGAGATCGTAAGTATCCGGATCCTTGATATGTAATATCTTTTACGTCGCGTAGTGTCCTTCTAACGCCGCATTCTGTCCGTAGTCCGGCCGATGACGATCTCCCCGACTCATCGAGCGGGTCGTTGGCCCCGTCGGATGTGGATTCACTTCCGACTGCCTCTACCCCACGCGCCGACGAGGACGCTGAGGTGGGATCCCAGAGAGGGACCCATCAGGAGGAGGCTCCGGAGGCGCCGTCAGGCAGCCTCCCGGACTTTGCGCCGGACTCTACATCGGAACCCGCAGTGGTTCCAGAGTTCGGCAAGCGGCCACTTCGAAAGAAGGGCAAGATCGTGACACCGGCGGCCTCCGTCCAACCGGAGGCGCCGGATAACTTGTTCGGGGCGCTTAAAGGCGCTTCCATCGAGGAAGAACACCGCACTATCATGAGTGCGGTGATTCAAAAGGTTCAGCTCGCCAAAAGCGGGCTGACCGAAGCCTGCAGCAGCCTTCTAACAGGCTTTGAGGTAAGAAGTTAAAATTATGTAATGTAATACCGCATAGATAGTAGCCCCTGATGCTCAGTTCGGTGTTCGGAAAGAAAAAGCCGGCTGAGGATCTAACAAGATATACGCAGGGTTGCTTAAAATATGTCAATATGGGTTTGCAGGCTGCGCTGCTGACCTCTTCCGCACTAACGGCGGAGGTCGATGTGCTAAAGCAGGATCTCGAGCGGTCCGAGCGAGAGCTCGGCCATGCAAAGAAGCAGCTCGAGGACAAAGAAGGTGAGTAACACCACTTTGAATAGTTACCTTATAAAAAAGGATTTTGGTTGCAATAAAGTTAACAAGGATAATATGTGTATTGCAGGGGCCACTAACGAGGTGGCAGCCCTGAAGGAGGCTGTGTCCGCGGCCGAACGCAGTGCGGCCGCGGAACGGGCAGAGCGAGAAAAGCAGGAGGCACGGGTGGCGGAAGTTCGGCAAGAGCTCCAGGCTCTCATGGAAAAGCATGAGAGTTTGGAGCGTGACTCCAAGACTCGAGAGTCCGAGCTTGCCTCGGCTCTCGAAAGTGCCAAGTCCGCCAAGGCCGAGGCCCATAGGGCCCTTCAGGAGGTTGAAGATATAAAGAAGATAGCGGCGGTAACGCATTTTTCATGCAAAGCAGGCATGTTGATGTAAACTACCTGACACTTACCCGCATTCGGAGCTCTCCAGGGGCGTTTGCAGATCTGCCGCGTAGTGCGTCTGATGCCGCCGCATTCTATCGTGGCGAGGAGGGGAGCTCGACGGAGAAGGTCTTCTGGTCTCAGTACGCTGAGGCTGGCCATCCGGTGCCCCCAAGCGACCAGCTGAAGCAGCTGGTCGAACTCCACAAGGTAGCTGAGGAGGCCATGAAGGGCCTTATAGTCCGGCTGTGGCCTGAAAAGGTCATGCCTGGGAGCTACTTTGGCCTCGTGCAGTGGCTGGTGGATGCATGCCCCTGGGTGGACGTCATCAAGCGCTCCGCCTGTATTGAAGGCGCTCGCCGGGCCCTTGCCCGCACAAAGGTGCATTGGGGCAGGTTGGATGCGGAGAAGCTTCTCACGGACCCACCGCCACCGGGCAAGGAGTATCGTACGCCCGAAATGTATTATAAAACTGTCCTGAAGGGAGCCCGTGATATTGCTGATGAATGCCCCAGAAATGTAATCTTTGAGTAGACTCGTTATGTATTATCCTTTGCGCTGAGACTTTGTTCATGTGCACGTTAAGCAACGCTTGTTTAATTTAAAATATTACCTTCTGTGCGGCCGTTTATAAAATCTGAGAGATGGCAAGTCGTTGGCTTGAGCCCCCAAGCCACGAGTGCTGGGGTGTTCGGGATAAACTTGAGCACTCTTGTTCCCATTTTTGGGTCCATCTAGGGAGGCGCTCAACACAACGAACAAGGCAACCGGACTTATAATGCTTGAACACTCTCACTTAGCCATAGAATTCTATAATTTTAAATTTTGGCGAAGCCCCTGGTATTCGGGAGACCGAATCCGGGGCGCTATCCACGCCTTCGTCGAACATTGTCCGGAACTTCGCTCGAAGCGGCGTGAGTCTTTAAGGACCCGAAAAAACCTCTCGAACAGCGACCAGTCTCTCGCCTTATCATGCCAGTCAGTTTTAGCTTTCTCCACTGAGGCGCTCGCCCGGCTCAATCGGGGCGCAATCGCAGTGGTTCTCCCAGTGCCACCTTAGCCGACAGAACGGAACGTAAGGCACCAAAACGTGGGAGCCGGGCAAACCCAACTATTGACCCAAGACATGATTCGGAGCCGATTCATATAATGCTATAAGTTTGGGGTGCCGCACTTATGAAAGTGTTCGGACTTTATCACACCATAATTTGGGGAACAGAAGCCCCTATCGTATTCGGCCGTACCAAAATATACGGGTGCAAGATGTCATGTAATGAACATATATATATAAAAGGTAATGCAATTGCAATCAAAAAGGTGCTGCATTTATGAAAGAAAGTCTCCTAGGAGAGCGGACTGATACAAATAGTGCGGTAAGCAAGGGATTTGGACTAAGTAAACATGTCCCCCTCCAGGGGTGAGCTGCGGACTTTGCGTATATAATCGAATTTAATGCTCGTAATTGAGAACACCTGAGTGTTCGTCGCAGCCTTCTTTCGTCCCTGACTGTTGCATCATGAGTTCGGCAGGTTCATCACCGGACAGGGCCTCTGGTTAACGGAGTCCTGTGTACATAAAAGAAGGAAAATAAAAAATAAAAAAAGGGGGGGCACACTTGCGAGCCCCCAGTGTGGTCGAACCGCACTCTGGGTCCGTTGCGATCGTGCCCCCTCCCCTGTGCCCATGGTATCTCCAAAGCGTAATGATGTACGCGGAGTGTTATTATTGCGATCATGCGTGGGCGAGGGTTGGGGCTGCATTGCTACGCATGCTCTGATCGTGCCAGGTGGTCTTGGTTGGTATTGCTTCGGGCGCGTTTTGCTGTATCCGGCTGTTTAACGGCCGGACTGGAGAATTGCCTTAAGAGACTACTCTGTACTTCTGCCGCAAGAGCCGCTGTATGTTCCTCCGTTCGGAGGGAGTGTTCCGTATTCCCATTGACCGTGATGACTCCACGAGGGCCTGGCATCTTGAGCTTTAGGTATGCATAATGCGGCACCGCGTTGAATTTTGCAAACGCGGCTCGTCCGAGCAAAGCGTGATAGCCACTGCGAAACGGGACTATGTCGAAGATTAACTCTTCGCTCCGGAAATTATCCGGGGATCCGAAGACCACTTCCAGTGTGACTGAGCCTGTACAGTTGGCTTCCACTCCTGGTATGACACCTTTAAAGGTTGTCTTTGTAGGTTTAATCCTTGAGGGGTCTATGCCCATTTTGCGCACTGTATCCTGATAAAGCAGGTTCAGGCTACTGCCGCCGTCCATCAGGACTCCCGTGAGGTGAAATCCATCGACGATTGGGTCTAAAACCAATGCGGCGAATCCGCCATGGCGTATGCTAGTCGGATGGTCTCTTCGATTGAAAGTGATCGGACAAGAGGACCATGGATTGAACTTCGGGGCGACTGGCTCCATCGCATAGACGTCCCTTAGTGCGCGCTTCCTCTCCCTCTTGGGTATATGGGTTGCGTAAATCATGTTCACCATCCGCACTTGTGGGGGAAAACCCTTCTGTCCTCTATTGTTCGGCGGTCGGGTCTCTTCCTCGTCGTCGCTGTTTAGCCCCTTGTCATTGTTTTCGGCAATTAACTTGCCGGCCTGCTTGAACACCCAGCAATCTCTATTAGTATGGTTAGCTGGCTTTTCAGAGGTGCCATGTATCTGGCATAAGCGGTCGAGTATTCGGTCCAGATTGGACGGACCCGGAGTGGTTCTTTTGAATGGCTTCTTCTGCTGACCGGGTTTAGAGCCTCGGAATCCGGCGTTGACTGCCGTATCCTCCTTATCGTCGCCGTTAATGCGGCGTTTGTTTTTGTTTCGACGTGACCTGCCGTTATTGTCCTTAGTATCCGGACTGCCAGAATTTTTACGGAGATTGTTGCTGCGAGCTAGCCAGCTGTCCTCTCCCGCGCAAAAGCGGGTCTTAACGATGTGAGGGCTGCCATGGATTTCGGCTTTTCCTGCCCCAGGTGCCGGGCTAGCCATTCGTCCCGGATGTTATGTTTGAAGGCTGCAAGGGCCTCTGCATCCGGACAGTCGACGATTTGGTTTTTCTTTGTCAAGAACCGTGTCCAGAATTGTCTGGCCGATACGTCTGGCTGCTGAATAATGTGGCTTAGGTCATCGGCGTCTGGTGGTCGCACATACGTGCCCTGGAAGTTGTCGAGGAATGCGGCTTCCAGGTCTTCCCAACACCCAATTGACTCTGCGGGCAAGCTGTTAAGCCAATGCCGAGCTGGTCCTTTAAGCTTGAGTGGGAGATACTTGATGGCATGGAGATCGTCGCCGTGGGCCATATGGATGTGGAGAAGATAATCTTCTATCCAAACCGCGGGGTCTGTTGTGCCATCGTAGGATTCAATGTTTATGGGTTTAAACCCTTCCGGGATTTGATGATCCATTACTTCGTCAGTGAAGCATAGTGGGTGTGCGGCGCCTCTGTATTGAGCAATATCACGACGCAGCTCGAGAGAGCGCTGTCTGCCGTGTTTGGCCCGGCCGGGGTTATTATATCCGGTACGACGATATTCGTCATGGGTCGTGGGGCGCCCACATGATCCGTAGATGAATCTGGATTGCCTTGCTTTGTCCTCCAATATATCTCGCAAGTCCGGCGCGTTCCCTCTTGGCTTCGTACTTTTGGAGCGATGCCGGGGTACGGTCTTGGCTGGGGGCCTGGATGCCTCTCTGTCACGACCGCGGGGTGGTCGGTCAGCCGTATCGTGCGCTGGTGATGGAGGTATGTATGCTTCCTCCTCTAATCGGGGGAGCAGCTTGCGTCTTGGATAGCTTTTGGAGGGGCGTTCGAGTTTATACTCTTCGGCCGAAAGGACCTCGGTCCATCGATCGGCCAGCAAGTCCTGGTCAGCTTGAAGCTGCTGCTGCTTTTTCTTTAGGCTGTTTGCCGTGGCGATAAGCCTGCGTTTAAAACGCTCTTGTTCGACGGGATCCTCAGGTACGACGAATTCGTCATCGTTGAGGCTTGCTTCGTCTTTGGAGGGAGGCATATAATTATGATCCTCAACCTCTTCTTCTGCCGCCCTCTCGTGAGGGCTTGCTTCCTCCTGCGCTGAGTCTTGCTGGAGGGGATTGTCTTCGGCACTCTCTGGGGTATTATTATCTCCTGTGCCGGAATCTCCATTCTTGCTGTGGTGGGATTTAGAGCGGCGCCGCTGACGCCGGCGTTTGGGCTGCTTCTTTAAAGAGTCCGCCTCCGCTGCTTCTTCGCCGTCCCCGTCTTTTGGGGTGTCCACCATATATATGTCGTATGACGAGGTGGTCTTCCAGTGCCCTGTAGGCGCTGGTTCCTGTTCGTCTCCAGCATCGTCATCCATAGCGTCGATGTCGTCGGAGTCGTAGTCTAGCATGTCGGTTAGATCGTCGATAGTGGCTACAAAGTGGGTGGTGGGTGGGCTCTGAATTTCTTCGTCGTCCGTACCCCAACCATCCTGGCCATAGTCCGGCCAGGGCTCTCCCGATAGCGAGAGATGCTTTAGCGAGTTTAGGATGTCGCCAAAGGGCGAGTGTTGGAAGATGTCCGCGGCGGTGAATTCCCATAACCGGCGCCCAATCCGAATCGATTGGTAGGGGCGCGGGAGGTTCGGAGTCCGGCAAGGAGTCCGGCGCCTCGGAATCACGAGTTTCGCAGGGGACAAGATTAGTGTTCGGCTCCATCTCCGTGGATGTTGAAGCCCCCAGGGCGGCGTCTATCCACCGACCCTCGATCTGGGCGATCGGCTCCGGACTAATGGCCGGAGCGGATTCGTGTTCGGCCACCAAGGCACTGTTCGGCGGCAGAGCTAGATCGTGCCCATCGTCACAGTGCGACGCGCTTGGCTGTGGCTCGAGTCCGTCGAAGATCAAGTCTCTGCGGACATCGGCCGTGAAGTTTAGGCTTCCGAATCTGACCTGACGGCCAGGGGCGTAGCTTTCGATCTGCTCCAGATGGCCAAGTGAATTAGCCCGCAGTGCGAAGCCGCCGAATACGAAGATCTGCCCGGGGAGAAAAGTCTCACCCTGGACAGCGTTGTTGGTTGAAGATGCCATCGGGCCTATCGGTGACGGCACAGAGGAACTCTCAATGAAAGCACCAATGTCGGTGTCAAAACCGGCGGATCTCGGGTAGGGGGTCCCGAACTGTGCGTCTAGGCGGATGGTAACAAGAGACGAGGGACACGATCTTTTTACCCAGGTTCGGGCCCTCTTGATGGAGGTAAAACCCTACGTCCTGCTTGATTAATATTGATGATATGGGTAGTACAAGAGTGGATCTACCACGAGATCAAGGAGGCTAAACCCTAGAAGCTAGCCTATGGTATGATTGTTGTAATGTATGTTGTGTCCTACGGACTAAAGCCCTCCGGTTTATATAGACACCGGAGAGGGCTAGGGTTACACAGAGTCGGTTACAATGGTAGGAGATCTACATATCCGTATCACCAAGCTTGCCTTCCACGCCAAGGAAAGTCCCATCTGGACACGGGACGGAGTCTTCAATCTTGTATCTTCGTAGTCTTGGAGTCCGGCGGACGACGATAGTCCGGCTGTCCGGACACCCCCTAGTCCAGGACTCCCTCAGGAGGCGTGCGCCACTCCTTGGCATGCCTCCTCTCTTCCACCACTAGGCCCATGAGGCCCAATAACTTCCCGGGGAGGGTTCCGGTAACCCCCAGTACTCTGAAACTTATCCGAAATGACTCGAACCATTCTGGTGTCCGAATGTAGCCTTCCAATATATGAATCTTTATATCTCGACCATTTCGAGACTCCTCGTCATGTCTGTGATCTCATCCGGGACTTTGAACAAACTTCGTTCATCAAAACACATAACTCATAATAAATTGTTATTGAACGTTAAGCGTGTGGACCCTACGGGTTCGAGAACTATGTATACATGACCGAGACACATCCACGGTCAATAACCAATAGCGGAACCTGGATGCCCATATTGGCTCCTACATATTCTACGAAGATCTTTATCGGTCAAACTGCATAACAACATATGTTGTTCCCTTTGTCATCGGTATGTTACTTGCCCGAGATTTCATCGTTGGTATCATCATACCTAGTTCAATCTCGTTACCGGCAAGTCTCATTACTCGTTATGTAATACTTCATCCCGCAAGTAACTCATTAGTCACAATGCTTGCAAGGCTTATAGTGATGAGCGTTACCAAGAGGGCCCAGAGATACCTCTCCGAAACACGGAGTGACAAATCCTAATCTTGATCTATGCCAACCCAACAAACACCTTCAGAGACACCTATAGAGCACCTTTACAATCACCCATTTACGTTATGACATTTGGTAGCACACAAAGTGTTCCTCCAGTATTCGGGAGTTGCATAATCTCATAGTCTGAGGAACATCTATATGTCATGAAGAAAGCAGTAGCAATGAAACTGTAACGATCGTAATGCTAAGCTAACGGATGGGTCATGTCCATCACATCATTCTCCTAATGATGTGATCCCGTTCATGAAATGACAACACACGTCTATGGTTAGGAAACATAACCATCTCTGATTAACGAGCTAGTCAAGTAGAGGCATACTAGGGACAATATGTTTTGTCTATGTATTCACACATGTACTAAGTTTTCAGTTAATACAATTCTAGCATGAATAATAAACATTTATCATGAAATAAAGAAATAAATAATAACTTTATTATTGCCTCTAGGGCATATTTCCTTTAGTCTCCCACTTGCACTAGAGTCAATAATCTAGTTCACATCGCCATGTGATTTAACACCAATAATTCACATCTGTATGTGATTAACACCCGTAGTTCACATTGTCATGTGAACAACACCCGAAGGGTTTACTAGAGTCAATAATCTAGTTCACATCGCCCAAAGAGTACTAAGGTGTGATCATGTTTTGCTTATGAGAGAAGTTAAGTCAATAGGTCTGTCACATTCAGAGCCGTATGTATTTTGCAAATATTCTATGTCTACAATGCTCTGCATAGAGCTACTCTAGCTAATTGCTCCCACTTTCAATATGTATCCAAATTGAGACTTAGAGTCATCTATATCGGTGTAAAAGCTTGCATCGACGTAACTCTTTACGACGAACTCTTTATAACCCCCATCACCGAGAAACATTTCCTTAGTCCTCACTAAGGATAATTTTGACTGATATCTAGTGATCTACTCTTAGATCACTATTGTACCCCCTTGCCAAACTCATGGCAAGGTACACAATAGGTCTGGTACACAGCACAACATACTTCATAGAACCTATGACTATGGCATAAGGAATGACTTTCATTCTCTTTCTATCTTCTGCCATGGTCGGGCTTTGAGTCTTACTCAACTTTACACCTTGTAATACAGACAAGAACTCCTTCTTTGCCTGATCCATTTTGAACCCTTTCAAAAACTTGTCAAGGTATTTACTTATTGAAAAATCTTATCAAGCGTCTTGATCTATCTCTATAGACCTTGATGCCCAATATGTAAGCAGCTTCACCGAGGTCTTTCATTGAAGAACTCTTATTCAAGTATTCCTTTATGCTATCCAGAAATTCTATATCATTTCCAATCAACAATATGTCATCCACATATAATATTAGATATGCCACAAAGCTCTCACTCACTTTCTTGTAAATGCAGGCTTCTCCAAAAGTCTGTATAAAACCATATGCTTTGATCACACTATAAAAGTGTTTATTCCAACTCCGAGAGGCTTGCACCAGTCCATAAATGGATCACTGGAGCTTGCACACTTTGTTAGTATTTTTTAGGATCAACAAAACCTTCTGGTTGCATCATATACAACTCTTCTTTAAGAAATATCCATTTAAGGAATTCAGTTTTTACATCCATTTGCCAGATTTCATAAAATATGGCAACTGCTAACATGATACAGGCGGATTTAAGCATCGCTACAATTGAGAAAATCTCGTTGTAGTCAACACCATGAACTTGTCGAAAACTTTTTGCAACAAGTCAAGCTTTGTAGATAGTAACACTACTATCAGCGTCCGTCTTCCTCTTGAAGATCCATTTATTTAATATGGCTTGCCTATCATTGGGAAAGTCCACCAAAGTCCACACTTTGTTCTCATGCATGGATCCCATCTCTGATTTCATGACCGCAAGCCATTCCGCGAAATCTGGGCTCATCATCGCTTCCTCATAGTTCGTAGGTTCATCATGGTCTAGTAACATGACTTCCAGAATAGGATTACCGTACCACTCTTGTGCGGACCGTACTCTAGAAGACCTACGAGGTTTGGTAGTAACTTCATCTGAAGTTCCATGATCATCATCATTAGCTTCCTCACTAATTGGTGTAGGAATCACTAGAACTGATTTCCGTGATGAACTACTTTCCAATTCGGGAGAAGGAACAATTACCTTATCAAGTTCTACTTTCCTCCCACTCACTTCTTTCGAGAGAAACTCCTTCTCTAGAAAGGATCCATTCTTAGCAACAAAGATTTTTTCCTTCGGATCTGTGATAGAAGGTGTACCCAACAGTTTTTTTTGGGTATCCTATGAAGACGCACTTCTCTGATCTGGGTTTGAGCTTATCAGGTTGAAGCTTTTTCATATAAGCATCGCAACCCCAAATTTTAAGAAATGACAACTCTGGTTTCTTGCCAAACCATAGTTCATAAGGCGTCGTCTCAATGGATTTTGATGGTGCCCTGTTTAACACGAATGCAGCTGTCTCTAATGCATAATCCCAAAACGATAGTGGTAAAGCGGTAAGAGACATCATAGATTGCACCATATCCAATAAAGTGCGGTTACGACGTTCGGACACACCATCACAATGTGGTGTTCCAGGTGGCGTGAGCTGTGAAACTATTCCACATTGTTTTAAATGAAGGCCAAACTCGTAACTCAAATATTCTCCTCCATGTTCAGATCGTAGAAACTTTATTTTCTTGTTACGATGATTCTCCACTTCACTCTGAAATTCTTTGAACTTTTCAAATGTTTCAGACTTGTGTTTCAATAAGTAGATGTACCCATATCTGCTCAAATCATCTGTGAAGGTCAGGAAATAACGGTATCTGCCACGAGCATCAACACTCATTGGACCGCCTACATCGGTATGTATTATTTCCAATAAGTCACTAGCTCGTTCCATTGTTCTGGAGAACGGAGTTTTAGTCATCTTGCCCATAAGGCACGGTTTGCAAGCATCAAATGATTCATAATGAAGTGATTCCAAAAGTCCATCTTTATGGAGTTTATTTATGCGCTTTACACCGATATGACCCAAACGGCAGTGCCACAAATAAGTTGCACTATCATTATCAACTTTGCATCTTTTGGCATCAATACTATGAATATGTGTATTACCACGATCGAGATTCAATAAACCATCAACATTGGGTGTATGACCATAGAAGGTTTTATTCATGTAAACAGAATAACAATTATTCTCTGTCTTAAATGAATAACCATATTGCAATTAACATGATCTAATCATATTCATGCTCAACGCAAACACCAAATAACATTTATTTAGGTTCAACACTAATCCCGAAAGTATAGGGAGTGCTCGATGATGATCATATCAATCTTGGAACCACTTCCAACACACATCGTCACTTCATCCTCAACTAGTCTCTATTTATTCTGCAACTCCTATTTCGAGTTACTAATCTTAGCAACCGAACAAGTATCAAATACACAGGGATTACTACGAGCACTAGTAAGGTACACATCAATAATATGTATATCAAATATACCTTTGTTCACTTTGCCATCCTTCTTATCCTCCAAATATTTGGGGCAGTTCCACTTCCAGTGACCATTTTCTTTGCAGTAGAACCACTCAGTTTCAGGCCATTCTTCACGGGAGTGACAACTTTCTTGCCATTCTTCTTGAAGTTCCCTTTCTTTCCCTTTTGCCCTTTTCTTGAAACTAGTGATCTTATCAATCATCAACACTTGATGCTCTTTCTTGATTTCTACCTTCGTCGATTTCAGCATCACGAAGAGCTCGGGAATTGATTTCGTCATCCCTTGCATACTATAGTTCATCACGAAGTTCCAGTAACTTGGTGATGGTGACTAGAGAACTTCGTTAATCACTATATTATCTGGAAGATTAACTCCCACTTGATTCAAGCGATTGTAGTACCCAGACGTTCTGAGCACATGCTCACTAGCTGAGGAAGTCTCCTCCGTCTTTTAGGCAAAGTACTTGTCAAAGGTTTCATACCTCTCGACAGGGGCATGAGTCTGAAATACCAATTTCAGCTCTTGGAGCATCTCATATGCTCCATGGCGTTCAAAATGTTTTTGAAGTCCCAGTTCTAAGTCGTAAAGCATGGAGCACTTAAACTATCAAGTAGTCATCATATTGAGCTAGCCAAACATTCATAACGTCTGCATCTGCTCCTGCAATAGGTCAATCACCTAGCAGTGCATCAAGGACATAATTCTTATGTGCAACAATGAGGATAAACCTCAGATCATGGACCTAGTCCGCATCATTGCTACTATCATCTTTCAACTTAGTTTTCTCTAGGAACATATAAAACATAGGGAAACTATAACGCGAGCTACTGATCTACAACATAATTTGCAAAATACTAGCAGGACTAAGTTCATGATAAATTAAAGTTCAATTAATCATATTACTTAAGAACTCCCACTTAGATAGACATCCCTCTAGTCATCTAAATGATCACGTGATCCAAATCAACTAAACCATGTCCGATCATCACGTGAGATGGAGTAGTTTTCAATGGTGAACATCACTATGTTGATCACATCTACTATATGATTCACGCTCGACCTTTCGGTCTCCAGAGTTCCGAGGCCATATCTGCACATGCTAGGCTCGTCAAGTTTAACCCGAGTATTATGCGTGTGCAAAACTGGCTTGCACCCATTGTATGTGAACGTAGAGCTTATCACACCCGATCATCACGTGGTGTCTCGGCACGAAGAACTGTCGCAATGGTGCATACTCAGGGAGAACACTTATACCTTGAAATTTAGTAAGCGATCATCTTATAATTATACCGCCGTACTAAGCAAAATAAGATGCATAAAAGATAAATATCACATGCAATCAAAATATGTGACATGATATGGCCATCATCATTTTGTGCTCATGATCTCCATCACCGAAGCATCGTCATGATCTCCATCGTCACCGGCGCAACACCTTGATCTCCATCGTAGCATCGTTGTCGTCTCGCCAACTATTGTTACTACAACTATCGCTACCACTTAGTGATAAAGTAAAACAATTACATGGCGATTGCATTGCGTACAATAAAGCGACAACCATATGGCTCCTGCCAGTTGCCGATAACTTTGTTACAAAACATGATCATTTCATACAACAATTTATATCACATCATGCCTTGACCATATCACATCGCAGCAAGCCCTACAAAAACAAGTTAGACGTCCTCTACTTTGTTGTTGCAAGTTTTACGTGGCTGCTACGGGCTTCTAGCAAGAACCGTTCTTACCTACGCATCAAAACCACAACGATTTTTCGTCAAGTGTGTTGTTTTAACCTTCAACAAGGACCGCCATAGTCAAACTCGATTCAACTAAAGTTGGAGAAACAGACACCCGCCAGCCACCTTTGTGCAAAAGCACGTCGGTACAACCAGTCTCATGAACAAGGTCATGTAATGTTGGTTTGGGCCGCTTCATCCAACAATACCGCCGAATCAAAGTAAGACATTGGTGGTAAGCAGTATGACTATTATCACCCAAAACTCCTTGTGTTCTACTCATGCATATAACATCTATGCATAGACCTGGCTCGGATGCCACTGTTGGGGAACGCGGTAATTTCAAAAAAAATCCTACAATCACGCAAGATCTATCTAGGTGATGCATAGCAACGAGAGGGGAGAGTGTGTCCATGTTCCCTCATAGACCGAAAGCGGAAGCGTTTTAATAACGTGGTTGATGTAGTTGAACTTCTTCACGATCCAACCAATCAAGTACCGAACATACGGCACCTCCGCGTTCAGCACACATTTAGCTCGATGACGTCCCTCGTGCTCTTGATCCAATTGAGGACGATGGTGAGTTCCTCAGCACGACGGCGTGGAGGAAGTGATGATGAAGTTACCGAAGTAGGGCTTTGCCTAAGCACTATTACCATATGACCGAGGTGTGTAACTGTGGAGGGGGCACCGCACACGGCTAAACGATCAACTTGTGTGTCTATGGGGTACCCCTGGCCACGTATATAAAGGAGGGGAGGGAAGAGGTGGTCGGCCCAATGGGGGGCGCCGGGTGTGGGGAATCCTACTAGGACTCCCCGGTCCAAGTAGGATTCCCCTCCTCTTTCCTATTCCTAGTAGGAGAAGGAGGGAAGGAGGAGGAGGAGAGAAGGAAAGGGGGGGCGCCCCCCAACCCTAGTCCAATTAGGTTTGGACTAGGGGGGCGCCACTCCTTGGCCTGCCTCCTCTCTTCCACCACTAGGCCCATGAGGCCCAATAACTTCCCGGGGACGGTTCTGAAAACCCACGATACTCCAAAACTTATCCAAAACGACCCGAACCATTTGGTGTCCGAATGTAGCCTTCCAATATATGAATCTTTATGTCTCGACCAATTAGAGACTCCTCGTCATGTCCGTGATCTCATCCAGGACTCCCAACAAACTTCGGTAATCAGAACACATAACTCATAATAAATCGTTATGGAACGTTAAGCATGCGGACCCTACAGGTTCTAGAACTATGTAGACATGACCGAGACACATCTCCGGTCAATAACCAATAGTGCAACTTGGATGCTCATATTGGATCCTACATATTCTACGAAGATCTTTATCGGTCAAACCGCATAACAACATATGTTGTTTCCTTTGTCATCGGTATGTTACTTGCCCGAGATTCGATCGTCGGTATCATCATACCTAGTTCAATCTCGTCACTGGCAAGTCTCTTTACTCGTTCCGTAATACTTCATCCCGCAACTAAATCATTAGTCACAATGCTTGCAAGGCTTATAGTGATGAGCATTACCGAGAGGGCCCAGAGATACCTCTCCGAAACATGGAGTGACAAATCCTAATCTTGATATATGCCAACCCAACAAACAACTCCGAGACACCTGTAGAGCACCTTTATAATCGCCCTGTTACGTTGTGACGTTTGGTAGCACACAAAGTGTTCCTCCAGTATTCGGAAGTTCCATAATCTCATAGTCTGAGGAACATGTACAAGTCATGAAGAAAACAGTAGAAATGAATTTGTAACGATCATAATGCTAAGATAATGGATGGGTCAGGTCCATCACATAATTCTCCTAATGATGTGATCCCATTCATCAAATGACAACACATGTCTATGGTTAGGAAACATAACCATCTTTGATTAACGAGCTAGTCAAGTTGAAGCATACTAGGGACAATATGTTTTGTCTATGTATTCACACATGTACTAAGTTTTTGGCTAATACAATTCTAGCATGAATAATAAACATTTATCTTGAAATAAGGAAATAAATAATAACTTATTATTGTCTCTAGGGCATATTTCCTTCACTACCTGTGGTATCTTCTCACGGAGGTTGTGTTTCCAGACAGCTCCGGTAACTCTGCCAATTGGACATATTTGTTCTTCCTAGCCGACTGGGATGCAGGGTGCAGTTGGGGGACCACATATCTCGCCCACCTATACTGTTCAGTAAGAGAGTATCTCATTGCCTACCTACGAAAGTATGTCCATGACATTTTGTTATATTTGATCCTCATTTGATGTTTTGCAGCTTGACGACGGAACCCAGAGGACGGGAGACAAGTCCAATATGGGTGGCTTTGTATGGGGCCTCTCCATTTGGGTGTGGGAGCGGCTGCAGGTGGGGCGTCCGGAGAAGCTGCCAAGATGCCCATGTGGTGCCTATAGCGAGGACGGCGACACTACTCGATACCCCACCATAGCTTACGAGTGTGACATTGTCAAACTCTACACGTGCCTAAACAAGACTTCATACAAGGCCTACACCAACAAGATCGACGCTTTGATGATTACACAGGTATACGAACTCGCTCACCACCTTTCTCTTTGAATCCACTTTTGACCGAGAGTGGGAACTTACCAATGTATATGTAATAGGTAAACTGGTGGCTGTATCATGACCGAGAGTGGGACTTCGACCTGAACGTGATGTGCGATGCGGACCGTGGTCTTTGGCGGTGCATCGTGCCCATGATCTGCGTGTACGCCATCGAGTGGCACTTGCCACACCGCGTGGCCACGCAGTTTGGGATGTATCAGCATACCCCACCGGGCCCACCGACCGATACCGGCGGCCACGTGCTCCACTCGTGAGTGCTCGCGCTTGTTCTTCGTGCCCATGATTTCATTATGTTTGACTTTATTATGATGTTTCTTGTTGCTAATGCCTTGTAGGATGAGCTGGCAGAAGAATCAGTCGATCACAGACTGGGGAGAGGAGCATAAAACTCATGTGACGGAGTGGAACTGACAGAAGTTCCACAAAGATGTGGAGAGGAGAGTGACTGACTGGAATACTTATGAGGACCAACACATGAGGTGGTATGATGATGGCCATAAGCACCGTATTCGTCTCAGGCCTCGGTGGACGGTGAAAGACATCGCGGAGCTGGAGAGGGATGACCCCAAGGAAGAGGCCTACCAGACCGGCATCAGAGACATGCATAGTGGATTTAGGGAGTTTGCACCCCTCATCAACAGAGTGGTAAGTTTGAACTGACGGTTGTATTTAAATTATTTTATTCATCATCGTGACTGACTTATGCCTCTACAGTCCGGTGAGCTGAATAGATGCAACTTTGAAGCCTCAGGTGCACTAGGTGATATCCCCGGGAGTAGTAAATTGCATAAAACCACCACTTTGAGGGCTAGGTTTGCGAAAAACGCTAGGATACAGATTCGCTACAGAAAGCACCACGTCTAGCGTAATTGTTTTGCAAAAACCACTCGGCGGATCAGGTCGTGTTAAGTGAGTTTATGATAGGTTGGGCCCCTTTTTCGCCTATGTGGCACTCCAGGCCGTCCCGACGCAGACGGCGTTAGACGGCGCCGTCATCGCCGTTCGGTCCTATAGCCGTATAAAGCGTGAACCATTGCCACTTTTCCACTCTGCTTGCTCGCTCCTCGCTCGTGCATCTCTCGCTCTCGCTCTGTTCTTGGTCACCGCATTCGTCGCCGCCGTGCCGCCCCGCCGTCGCAGCGCCATGGTGTCGTGGAGTGATGGGTCGGATAGCAGCGAGCACACCGTGGAGTACATGAGCTCAGCTTCCGATGAAGACACCATTAAGGTCAGTTCTCAGAGTTAGGGTTAGGGTTTGATATTTGGGGATTTCTCGAATGAGCTTCTTTTCAAACAATGGACCAAATCTCTGTCATTCCTTTGCACTCCAGGTTCCTGCTAGCACCGAAGACTCGGATTTCAAGGGCCTTGAGACAGATATGTATGTTTTGTGCCATGGACACGGGAAGGCAGCAGAAAGGTGTGTTGCTTTCGAAGGGATTCACCCTCGCAGGAGGTTTCTTTGTTGTGCAGAGAAGGTATGGTTCCAACTTAACTATGACAGATCTGTCATTTGTTTGCACTGGCAGGTGTGTATATTTGGGGAAGTTGTTGATTAACTTAATAGATCTGCCATTTGTTTGCCATGGACATGTAATGTGGCACTCCAACAGGCACTGTATTATATTGTGAAGTTTGGACAGTGGATTCATTAATTGTTTACTCTGCCAACATTGTTTAGTCTGGTTCTGGCAACATTGTTTAGTTAGGTCATTTTGTTAACTCTGCCAGGTTAGCTTATTTTAAGACAGAAGATGCATGGGTTAGCACACCAGCATTGTTTAGTCTGGATCTGGCACCATTGTTTAGCTAGGTCATTTTGTTAACTCTGCCATGTTAGCTTATTTTAGGACAGAAGATTCATGGGTTAGCACACCAGCATTGTTTACTTGGTAGTTGTTTACTTTAGAGCAAACCATTGTTTTTATTTAGGATGTTTACTATAGGACATGTTTAAATATTCTATCTTTAGCTTGCATGATCTGAATTTTAGTATAAACTAATCTAGCCTATCATTGTAAGCAAGTCATTGTTATGTAATTCTTTACGTTAATATTGTTTTTTCTAGAAGGTAAAAATTGTGGACTAGTAGAATGGATTGATCCATCTTGGCCCAATACCCTTGAGAATGCACTGTCCAAGTTATGGTCTATGTATGAACAGACTAAGATAGACAGGACTGAGGAATGTCTTATGCATTCATTTGCTGTTCATGACCTGACACAAGAGAAGAATAAACTCCAGGCAGCCTACGAGAAGTTGGTTGAAGATGTCAATGCACTTATGGATGCCCAGGAGCAGAGGGCAGTGACACAAAGGAAAGATGCTGAAACCACCAAGTTGCAGGAGAAGTATGACACTGTGAAGAACATAGCAGCTGCTCAGGCAACTATCATTAGGAACATGAAGTTGAAGCTAGCTGAAGAGAGGAAGAATTTGCAGATCCACATTGATGAGCTCAAGAAGACAGTTGAACAGAGCAATGTGAAGCTGGAGGGGATCAAGACCATCATAAATGGATAAGCAGTGCAAGAGAAGAATGGGCAATATCATTTGGCATTTACTGACCTTTTGTAGGGTGTAGTTTGGCATTTGCTGTAATGATAGTAGTTTAAATTCTATTAACTATGAGTACTCCTGAACTATGGATATGTAATCTTAAGTAAGATGTTTGCATTTGAACTAGTGCTGAATGTGGTGGTATTTGAACTAATGGTGAATGTCAAGGTATGATTATGTATGGATTTGAAATAGTGCTGAATGTGGTGGTATTTAGAGCTGGTTAATGTTATCTTAAGTAAAATGTTTGCAATTGATGATTTTGGCTTTAGTATGTTTCTGTTCAAATGATGATTGTGAGTAGGGTCAAGTGAGGGTTTTTGACTTTTTGTCGACACCGAGGCTTCAAGTAGGGTCAAGTGAGGGGTTTTGGCTTTTTTTCGACGCTGAGGCATCAAGTAGGGTCAAGTTAGGGTTTTTGGCTTTTTGTCGACAACGAGGCTTCAAGTAGGGTCAAGTGAGGGTTTTTGGCTTTTTGTCGACGCTGAGGCTTCAAGTAGGGTCAAGTGAGGGGTTTTGGCTTTTTATCGACGCCAAGGCGTCAAGTAGGGTCAAGTTAGGGTTTTTGGCTTTTTGTCGACGCCGAGGCTTCAAGTAGGGTCAAGTGAGGGTTTTTGGCTTTTTTATCGATGCCAAGGCATCAAGTAAGGTCAAGTTAGGGTTTTTGGCTTTTTGTCGACGCCGACGCTTCAAGTAGGGTCAAGTTAGGGTTTTTGGATTTTTATCGATGTCGAGGCATCAAGTAGGGTCAAGTTAGGGTTTTTGGCTATTTATCAACGTTGAGGCAGCAAGTAGGGTCAAGTTAGTGTTTTTGGCTTTTTATCGATGTCGAGGCTATTGGGGAACATAGCAATAATTCAAAATTTTCGTACGTGTCACCAAGATCAATCTAGGAGATGCTAGCAATGAGAGAGAGAGGGAGTGCATCTTCATACCCTTGAAGATCGCTAAACGGAAGCATTACAAGAACACGGTTGATGGAGTCGTACTCATGGCGATTCAAATCGTGGAAGATCCGATCTAGCGCTTGGCGCCTTCGTGTTCAACACACGTACATCCCGGGGACGTCTCCTCCTCGATCCAGCAAGGGGAGAGGAGAAGTTGAGGGAGAGCTCCGGCAGCATGACATCGAGGTGGTGGAGCTTGCGGTTTTTCTGCAGGGCTTCGCCAAGCTCTGCGGAGGAGGAGGAGGAGGAGGAGGAGGAGGAGGAGGTGTTGGGGAGGGACGGGTTGCGCCAGGGGAAGGGTATGGCAGTAATCCCAACCCATCACTATTTATAGGGGAAGGGGAGAGGGGGCCAGCCCCCTTAGATCCCATCTACAAGGGGGGCAGCGGCCAAGGGGGGAACTTGCCCCCAAAGTTTGGTGGGAGGCGCCCCCACCCCCTAGGGTTTCCAACCCTAGGCGCCTTGGGCCCTTGGGGGGTGCACCAGCCCACTAGGGGGCTGGTTCCCACCCTTGTTCAGCCCATTAAGTCCCCCGTGGCAGGTGGCCCCACCCGGGGGACCCCGGACACCTTTCGGTGGTCCCGGTACGATACCGATAACCCCCGAAACCATTCCGGTGACTGAAACTGGGCTTCCCATATATAAGTCTTTACCTACGGACCATTTCAGAACTCCCCGTGACATCTAGGATCTCATCCGGGACTCCAAACAACCTTCAGTAACCACATACAATTTCCCATAACAACTCTAGCGTCACCGAACCTTAAGTGTGTAGACCCTACGGGTACGGGAACCATGCAGACATGACCGAGAAATCTCTCCTGCCAATAACCGACAGTGGGATCTGGATACCCATGTTGGCTCCCACATGTTATACAATTATCTCATTGGATGAACCACGATGTCAGGGATTCAATCAAGCCCGTATACAATTCCCTTTGTCCACCGGTATGTTACTTTCCCGAGATTCAATCGTCGGTATCCCCATACCTCGTTCAATCTCGTTATCGGCAAGTCTCTTTACTCATTCCGTAATGCATGATCCCGTGACTAACTCCTTAGTTACATTGAGCTCATTATGATGATGCATTACCAAGTGGGCCTAGAGATACCCCTCCGTCATACGGAGTGACAAATCCCAGTCTCGATTCGTGCCAACCCAACAGACACTTTAGGCCATGTTCGGTTGACGGGGTTGTGGAGGGGTTTTGACAGGGATTGAGGTGGATTAAATCCTCTACAAGTCAAATCCCCCCAAATCCTCTCCAATCCTCTTAGGGCAGGGTGTAACCGAACAAAGCCTTAGGAGATACTTGTAGTGCACCTTTATAGCCACCCAGTTACGTTGTGACGTTTGGTACACCCAAAGCATTCCTACGGTATCCGGGAGTTGTACAATCTCATGGTCTAAGGAAATGATACTTGACATTAGAAAAGCCCTTAGCAAACGAACTACATGATCTTGCACTATGCTTAGGATTGGGTCTTGTCCATCACATCATTCTCCTAATGATGTGATCTCGTTATCAATGACATACAATGTCCATGGTCAGGAAACCACAACCATCTATTGATCAACGAGCTAATCAACTAGAGGCTTACTAGGTACATATTACGGTCTATTATTCACACATGTATTATGGTTTTCGGTTAATACAATTATAGCATGAACAACAGAAAATTATCATGAAGAAGGAAATATAATAATAACCATTTTATTATTGCCTCCGGGGCATATTTCCAATAGTCTCCCACTTGCACTAGAGTCAATAATCTAGTTACATTGTGATGAATCGAACACCCATAGAGTTCTGGTGTTGATTATGTTTTGCTCGTGGAAGACGTTTAGTCAACAGATCTGTGACATTCAGATCTGTATGCACTTTACAAATATCTATGTCTCCATCTTGAACATTTTGACGAATGGAGTTGAAGCGACGCTTGATATGCCTGGTCTTCTTGTGCAACCTAGGCTCCTTGGCAAGGGCAATAGCTCTAGTGTTGTCATAGAAGAAAGTCATCGGGCCCGAAGCATTGGGAATAACTCCTAGGTTGGTGATGAACTCCTTCATCCAAATTGCTTCATGTGATGCCTCCGAGGCTGCCATGTACTCCGCTTCACATGTAGATCCCGCCACGATGCTTTTCTTGCAACTGCACCAGCTGATTGCCCCACCATTCAAAATGTACACATATCCGGTTTGCGACTTGGAGTCATCCAGATCTGTGTCGAAGCTAGCATCGACGTAACCCTTTACGACGAGCTCTTTGTCACCTCCATAAACGAGAAACATATCCTTAGTCCTTTTCAGGTACTTTGAGATATTCTTGACCGATGTCCAGTGTTCCATGCCGGGATTACTTTGGTACCTCCCTACAAACTTTCGGCAAGGTTCACATCAGGTCTAGTACACAGCATGGCATACATAATAGACCCTATGGCTGAGGCATAGGGGATGACACTCATCATTTCTCTATCTTCTGCCGAGGTCGGGCATTGAGCCATGCTCAATCTCACAGCTTTCAATATAGGCAAGAACCCCTGTTGGACTGATCCATATTGAACTTCTTCAATATATTGTCAAGGTATGTGCTTTGTGAAAGACCAATGAGGCGTCTCGATCTATCTCTATAGATCTTGATGCCTAATATGTAAGAAGCTTCTCCAAGGTCCTTCATTGAAAAACACTTATTCAAGTAGGGCTTTACGCTTTCCAAAAGTTCTATATCATTTCCCATCAATAGTATGTCATCTACATATAATATGAGAAATGCTACATAGCTCCCAATCACTTTCTTGTAAACACATGCTTCTCCATAAGTCTGCATAAACCCAAATGCTTTGATCGAATGTTCCAACTCTGAGATGCTTGCACCAGCCCATAGATGGAGCGCTAGAGCTTGCACACCTTGTCAGCATTCTTAGGATCGACAAAACCTTCCAGTTGTATCATATACAGTTCTTCCTTAAGGAATGCCGTTTTGACGTCCATTTGCCATATCTCATAATCATAGAATGCGGCAATTGCTAACATGATTCGGACGGACTTCAGCTTCGCTACGGGTGAGAAGGTCTCATCATAGTCAACCCCTTGAACTTGTCAATAACCCTCATCGACAAGCCGGGCCTTATAGAAGGTCACATTACCATCCACGACAGTCTTCTTCTTAAAGATCCACTTATTTTCTATGGCTTGCCGATCATCGGGCAAGTCTGTCAAAGTCCATACTGTGTTTCCATATATGGATCCTATCTCAGATTTCATGGCTTCAAGCCATTTGTTGGAATCCGGGCCCGCAATCGCTTCTTCATAGTTTGAAGGTTCACCGTTGCCTAACAACATGGTTTCCAGGACATGGTTGCCATACCACTCTGTTGCAGAACGTGCCCTTGTGGACCTACAAAGTTCAGTAGCAACTTGATCCGAAGTCTCATGATCATCATCATTAACTTCCTCTCCAGTCGGCGCAGGCACCATAGAAACATCTTCCTGAGATGCGCTACTCTCCGGTTCAAGAGGTAGTACTTCATCAAGTTCTACTTTCCTCCCACTTACTTCTTTCGAGAGAAACTCTTTCTCCAGAAAGGATCCGTTCTTGGCAACAAAAATCTTGCCTTCGGATCTGAGTTAGAAGGTATACCCAATGGTTTCACGCATTTTTCCGACTTGGGTTCGAGCTTTTTAGGTTGAAGTTTCTTGACATAAGCATCGCATCCCCAAACTTTTAGAAACGATAGCTTAGGTTTCTTCCCAAACCATAATTCATACGGTGTCGTCTCAACGGATTTAGACAGTGCCCTATTTAAAGTGAATGTGGTTGTATCTAAAGCATAACCCCAAAATGATAGCGGTAAATCGGTAAGAGACATCATAGATCGCACCATATTCAATAGAGTGCGATTACGACGTTCGGACACACCATTACGCTGAGGTGTTCCAGGCGGCGTGAGTTCTGAAACAATTCCACATTTCCTTAAGTGCGTAACAAACTCGTGACTCAAATATTCTCCTCCACGATCTGATCGTAAGAACTTTATTTTTCCTGTCACGTTGATTCTCTACCTCACTCTGAAATTCCTTGAACTTTTCAAAGGTCTCAGACTTGTGTTTCATTAAGTAGACATACCCATATCTACTTAAGTCATCAGTGAGGGTGAGAACATAACGATAGCCAACGCGAGCCTCAACGCTCATTGGACCGCACACATCAATATGTATTATTTCCAACAAGTTGGTTGCTCGCTCCATTGTTCCAGAGAACGGAGTCTTGGTCATTTTGCCCATGAGGCATGGTTCGCACGTGCCAAATGATTAATCAAGAGACTCCAAAAGTCCATCTACATGGAGTTTCTTCATGCGTTTGACACCAATGTGACAAGGCGGCAATGCCACAAGTATGTGGGACTATCATTATCAATGTTACATCTTTTGGTATTCACACTATGAATATGTGTAACATCACGTTCGAGATTCAATAAAAATAAACCATTGGCCAGCGGGGCATGACCATAAAACATATCTCTCATATAAATAGAACAACCATTATTCTTGGATTTAAATGAGTAGCCATCTCGCATTAAACGAGATCGAGATACAATGTTCATGCTCAAAGCTAGCACTAAATAACAATTATTGAGGTTTAAAACTAATCCTGTGGGTAAATGTAGAGGTAGCGTGCCGACGGAGATCACATCGACCTTGGAACCATTCCCGATGTGCATCGTCACCTCGTCCTTCGCCAGTCTCCGCTTATTCCGCAGCTCCTGTTTTGAGTTACAAATATGAGCAACCGCACCGGTATCAAATACCCAGGAGCTACTATGAGCGCTGGTAAGGTACACATCAATAACATGTATATAAAATATACCTTTGGTGTTGTCGGCCTTCTTATCCGCTAAGTACTTGGGGTAGTTCCGCTTCTAGTGACCATTTCCCTTGCAATAAAAGCACTGAGTCTCGGGCTTGGGTCCATTCTTTGGCTTCTTCCCGGCAACTGATTTACCGGGCGCGGCAACTCCCTTGCCGTCCTTCTTGAAGTTCCTTTTACCATTGCCTTTCTAGTGGTATTATTCACCATTAACACTTGATGTTCCTTTTTGATTTCCACCTTCGCTGATTTTAGCATTGAATATAACTCAGGAATGGACTTCTCCATCCCTTGCATATTGTAGTTCATCACAAAGCTCTTGTAGCTAGGTGGGAGCGACTGGAGGATCCTGTCAATGACCAAGTCATCTGGAACATTAACTCCCAGCTGAGACAAACGGTTGTGCAACCCAGACATTTTGAGTATATGCTCGCTGACAGAACTGTTTTCCTCCATCTTACAACTGTAGAACTTGTCAGAGACTTCACATCTCTCGACCCGGGCATGACCTTAGAAAACCATTTTCAGCTCCTGGAATATCTCATATGCTCCGTGCTGCTCAAAACGCTTTTGGAGCCCTGGTTCTAAGCTGTAAAGCATGCCGCACTGAACCAGGGAGTAATCATCACTACGCGACTGCCACGCGTTCATAACGTCTTGAGTTGCTGGGAAAATGGGTGCTCACCTAGTGGTGCTTCAAGGACATATGCTTTCTTGGCAGCTATGAGGATGATCCTCAAGTTTCAGACCCAGTCTGTACAGTTGCTACCATCGTCTTTTAGCTTGGTTTTCTCTAGGAACGCGTTGAAGTTGAGGGGCAACGTTAGCATGGACCATTTGATCTACAAGACATATTGTAAAGATATTTTAGACTATGTTCATGATAATTAAGTTCATCTAATCAATTTATTTAATGAACTCCCACTCAGATAGACATCCCTCTAGTCATCTAAGTGATACATGATCCAAATCAACTAGGCCATGTCCGATCATCACGTGAGACGGACTAGTCATCATCGGTGAACATCTCCATGTTGATCGTATCTACTATACGACTCATGTTCGACCTTTTAGTCTCTCGTGTTCCGAGGCCATGTCTGTACATGCTAGGCTCGTCAAGTCAACCTAAGTGTTTTGCATGTGTAAATCGGGCTTATACCCGTTGTATGCGAATGTTAGAATCTATCACACCCGATCATCACGTGGTGTTGCGAAACAACGAACCTTTGCAACGGTGCATAGTTAGGGGAAACACATCTCTTGAAATTTTTAGTGAGGGATCATCTTATTTATGCTACCGTCGTTCTACGCAAATAAGATGTAAACATGACAAACATCACATGCAAATCATAAAGTGACATGATATGGCCAATATCATCTTGCGCCTTTGATCTCCATCTTTGAGGTGCGGCATGATCACCTTTGTCACCGGCATGACACCATGATCTCCATCATCGTGTCTTCATGAAGTTGTCTCGCCAACTATTACTTCTACTACTATGGCTAACGGTTATCAATAAAGTAAAGTAATTACATGGCGTTTTCAATGACACGCAGGTCATACAATAAATTAAGACAACTCCTATGGCTCCTGCCGGTTGTCATACTCATTGACATGCAAGTCGTGATTCCTATTACAAGAACATGATCAATCTCATACATCACATATATCATTCATCACATCCTTTTCGCCATATCACATCACATAGCATACCCTGCAAAAACAAGTTAGACGTCCTCTAATTGCTGTTGCATGTTTTTACGTGGCTGCTATGGGTTTCTAGCAAGAACGTTTATTACCTACGCAAAAGCCACAACGGTGATATGCCAATTGCTATTTACCCTTCATAAGGACCCTTTTCATCAAATCCGATCCGACTAAAGTGGGAGAGACAGAAACCCGCTAGTCACCTTATGCAACAAGTGCATGTCAGTCGGTGGAACCTGTCTCATGTAAGTGTACGTGTAAGGTCGGCCCGGGCCGTTTCATCCCACAATGCCGCTGAATCAAGATAGGACTAGTAACGGTAAGCAAATTGAACAAATCATCGCCCACAACTACTTGTGTTCTACTCGTGCATAGAATCTATGTATGGATCTAGCTCATGATGCCACTGTTTGGGAACGTAGCAATAATTCAAAATTTTCCTATGTGTCACCAAGATCAATCTAGGAGATGCTAGCAACGAGAGAGAGAGGGAGTACATCTTCATACCATTGAAGCTCGCTAAACGGAAGCGTTACAAGAACACGGTTGATGGAGTCGTACTCGCGGCGATTCAAATCGTGGAAGATACGATCTAGCGCCGAATGGACGGCGCCTCCGTGTTCAACACACGTACAGCTCGGGGACGCCTCCTCCTTCTTCATCTAGCAATAGGGGAGGAGAAGTTAAGCGAGAGCTCCGGCAGCACGACGGCGAGGTGGTGGAGCTTGCGGTTTTTCTGCAGGGCTTCGCCAAGCTCTACGGAGGAGGAGGAAGTGTTGGGGAAGAAGGGGCTGCGCCAGGGAAAGGGTATGGCAGCCCTCCCACCCCCACCCACTATTTATAGGGGAAGGGGGAAGGGGTCCGGCCCCCTTATATCCCATATACAAGGGGGGCGGAGGACAAGGGGGGAACTTGCCCCCCAAGTTTGGTGGGAGGCGCCCCCACCCCGGCCCATGGGGGGGGCACACCAGCCCACTAGGGGGCTGGTCCCCACCCTTGTTCAGCCCATTACGTCCCTGGTGGCGGGTGGCCTGATACGTCTCCAACGTATCTATAATTTATGAAGCATTCATGTTATTTTATTATCTGTTTTGAATGTTTATGGGCTTTATTATACACTTTTATATTACTTTTGGGACTAACCTACTAACCGGAGGCCCAGCCCATATTGCTGTTTTATTGCCTGTTTCAGTATTTCGAAGAAAAGGAATATCAAACCGAGTCCAAATGGAAAGAAACCTTTGGGAGCGTGATTTTTGGAAAGGATATGATCCGGGAGACTTGGAGTTCAAACTAGGGAAGGCTCGAGGAAGCCAGGAGAGAGGAAGGCGCGCCCACCCCCTCTGGGCGCGCCCCCTGTCTCCTAGGCCCCTCGAGGCTCCCCCGACCGACTTCTTTCGCCTATATAAGTCCACGTACCCTAAAAACATCGAAGACGAAGATAGATCGGGAGTTCCGCCGCTGCAAGCCTCTGTAGCCACCAAAAACCTCTCGGGAGCCCGTTTCGGCACCCTACCGGAGGGGGAAACCATCACCGGTGGCCATCTTCGTCATCCTGGCGCTATCCATGACGAGGGGGGAGTAGTTCACCGTCGGGGCTGAGGGTATGTACCAGTAGCTATGTGTTTGATCTCTCTCTCTCGTGTTCTATCTATGGCACGATCTTGATGTATCGCGATCTTTGCTATTATAGTTGGATCTTATGACGTTTCTCCCCCTCTACTCTCTTATGATGAATTGAGTTTTCCCTTTGAAGTTATCTTGTCAGATTGAGTCTTTAAGGATTTGAGAACACTTGATGTATGTCTTGCCGGGTTTATCTGTGGTGACAAATGGGATATCACGTGCCACTTGATGTATGTTTTGGTGATCAACTTGCGGGTTCCTCCCATGAACCTATGCATAGGGGTTGGCACACGTTTTCGTCTTGACTCTCAGTAGAAACTTTGGGGCACTCTTTGAAGTACTTTGTGTTGGTTGAATAGATGAATCTAAGATTGTGTGATGCATATCGTATAATCATGCCCATGGATACTTGAGGTGACAATGGAGTATCTAGGTGACATTAGGGTTTTGGTTGATTTGTGTAAGGTGTTATTCTAGTACGAACTCTTGAATAGATTGATCCAAAAGAATAACTTTGAGGTGGTTTCATACCCTACCATAATCTCTTCGTTTGTTCTCCGCTATTAGTGGCTTTGGAGTGACTCTTTGTTGCATGTTGAGGGATTGTTATATGATCTATCTATGTTATTATTGTTGAGAGAACTTGCACTAGTGAAAGTATGAACCCTATGCCTTGTTTCCTATCATTGCAATACCGTTTACGCTCACTTTTGTCATTAGTTACCTTGCTCTTTTTATATTTTCATATTACAAAAACCTATATCTACCATCCATATTGCACTTGTATCACCATCTCTTCGCCGAACTAGTGCACCTATACAATTTACCATTGTATTGGGTGTGTTGGGGACACAAGAGACTCTTTGTTATTTGGTTGCAGGGTTGTTTGAGAGAGACCATCTTCATCCTACGCCTCCCACGGATTGATAAACCTTAGGTCATCTACTTGAGGGAAATTTGCTACTGTCCTACAAACCTGTGCACTTGCAGGACCAACAACGTCTACAAGAAGAAGGTTGTGTAGTAGACATCAAGCTCTTTTCTGGCGCCGTTACCGGGGAGGTGAGTGCTTGAAGGTATATCTTTAGATCTTGCAATCGAATCTTTTTGTTTCTTGTTTTATCACTAGTTCAGTTTATAAAAGAAAACTACAAAAAAATGGAATTGAGTTTGTCTCTTTCACTTCGTCTTTTTAATATCTTTCGTGAGAATGATGGAAAGGAAAATTGTGCTCAATTGCTAGAAGAAGAATGCATTAAAATGTTTTGTACTAGATCTATGTATGATGAGCATGATTGTAATGTTGTTAGTATGAATTCCTTGAATATCCATAGTACTAATGATGATTGCACTAGTTATGATGAAAATGTCTCCTATAAGCATGTCGATTTCTGTGGAGAGCATTGGGTTTGCATGGACACACCAAATAGAGAAGATAGATATTGCAAGAGGCATAAGCATTTAGAAACTAAATTGTTACAAGAAAGGCTAGATAAGAGTACTGAAAAATTATATTTCCTTTGCCATACTTGTGAACTTTGCAATGAAAGTGGTCATTTACATCTCCGATGCAAGTTGTTTCATGATCAAATCGTGTCCAAAAATGGTGATGATTTGATTTCCCTTACACATTATAATGAACTTAGTTTTCTTATGGGTTATGAAGAAATGAATCATTTAATTAAGCACCTTCCAGAATTTGCCCGTTATAAACTTCTTGATTTTGATCTAGAAATGATTTATATGTTTTGTGCGGTGAATTGCATTGGAAATCCTCACATTGCCAATTACCTAAAGAAAAGAAAGCAAATAGAAGATGATGAGAATACTAATGAAAGGGAAGAGACTTCCCAATATCCTCCTATTATTTCTTATGATGAATTACGTAACGAGGAGGAGCTTTCTATTCAACCAATCTCGTCAATAAGGAGCTCAAAGAGGAAGGTTGAACCCACACATAATGTGAAGAAGAAAAAGAAAATAAGGAGCAACAAAGGTAGAAAGGTATCCCTCCCAGATTATGTTGCTCCCACTACTCATTGTGATGATGATAATTGCTATACTATTGGTGCTATCCATATTTTTAATGATGAGAGTGCTTATGCTTATGATATGAAAGGATCCAAGCTTGGGGAAGCTATGTTTGATGAGGATGACATATTTGAGAATATATTTGCTTAAACTAATGTTTGTCCCAAGCTTGGGGATGCTACGTTTAATGAAGATGATATTTTTAGTATCCCAAGTTTTGATATCCAAATTTGTTATGATGATAGCATGCCTCTTACCTATGATGATTATATTGATGAAAGTGGGTTTGGAAGAGTGTCAACTTTAGGAAGTAGTGATCCCACTATTTTGGAGGATGTTGAATCTTATAATATTTATGAAAGTGGATTTGGAAGAGTGTCAACTTTATTTAGTGATGATTCCACTATCTTGGAAGAGGTTTCAATCGATTATGATGAGAACAAAGTTGCTACTTATGATGATTACTGTGATGAAACTTATGCTATAAAAAGTAGTGATGATTATATTTATAAAACTTGTCATGATTATGATTACCCTTTTTCTGAACATTACTCTTTTAATGTGGAAACAATTTTTAGTGTTCAAGTCTCTTATGATACTCCCGCTATTCTGAATGAGAAGAATTTTGCTTATATGTGGAGAGTAGTAAATTTTCTATGCTTGTAGATCATGAAAATAATGCTTTAGGTGCTGGTTATATTGTTGAATTCATTCATGATGCTACTGAAAATTATTATGAGGGAGGAATATATGCTTGTAGGAATTGCAATAATATCAAGTTTCCTCTCTATGTGTTGAAAATCTTGAAGCTATGCTTGTTTTACCTTCCTATGCTAGTTGATTATTGTTACCATAAGTTGTTTGCTCACAAAATCCCTATGCATAGGAAGTGGGTTAGGCTTAAATGTGCTAGTAATATGCTTCATGATGCTCCCGTTATGTTTCAATTCTTATCTTTTATGTGAGCATCATTGTAATCATCATGCCTAGCTAGAAAGGCATTAAAGAAAAGCGCTTGTTGGGAGACAACCCAATATCTATCCTTGCTGTTTTTTTGTGTCCACATGATTATTCTACTGTAATAATCATGTTCTATAGCTTTTTTTTGAATAAAGTGCCAAGTAAGACCTTTAGGATAGCTTACGGTGATAGTTGTGTTGATCCTGCTGAGAATCAGAAACTTTTGCACCCAGTAAATTAGTTTTGTTAATTCACAAAAACGTGATTATGATCTCATTACTTCTGATCTGGATTGGTACATAAATTTCTTAGGACTTCCTAATTTGTTAGGATTTTTTGAGTTCCAGAAGTATACGTTTGATACAGATTACTACAGACTGTTCTGTTTTTGACAGATTCTGTTTTCATTGTCTTGTTTGCTTATTTTGATGAATCTATGAGTAGTATCGGAGTGTATGAACCATAGAGAAGTTAGAATACAGTAGATATTACACCAATATGAATTTATAATGAGTTCATTACAGTACCTAAGTGGTGGTTTTATTTTCTTATACTAATGGAGCTTGCGAGTTTTCTGTTGAGTTTTGTGTTGTGAAGTTTTCAAGTTTTGGGTAAAGATTCGATGGACTATGGAATAAAGAGTGGCAAGAGCCTAATCTTGGGGATTCCCAAGGCACCCCAAGGTAATATTCAAGGACAACCAAGAGCCTGAGCTTGGGGATGCCCCGGATGGCATCCCCTCTTTCGTCTTCGTTCATCGGTAACTTTACTTGGAGCTATATTTTTATTCACCACATGATATGTGTTTTGCTTGGAGCGTCATTTTCTTTTGTTAGTACTAGCTTTATGTTATTTAGAATAATGTTTTGAATCTTTAGTTTCAATAAAAATGTCAAGGATAGCCTTCGCCATGCTTATTTTGCTAGTATACATGTTGCTGTTTGAAAACAGAAAGTATACCGCTGTTGAAAAAATTCCCTCGAAAAGTCAGAGAATGGTATAATATTGAAACTTTTTGCATAGTGATCTCTGATAAATCTTCTACAGCGTAATATTTTTCTCATAATTTTTCGAGTCAGGGAAGTATGATGAATCTTGCATTCTTTACAGACTATACTGTTTTGGCAGATTGCTGTTATGGTTGCATTGTTTGCATATGTTTGCTTGTTTAATGATTCTATTTGAGGATAGGAGTATTAAATATGCAGAGGCATTTAGTATGCAATGTTGAATAGTAACTTTAGTGATTTGTTACAGTAGAAAATGATAAGGTTTTGCATTGGTTTATACTAACCTATCTCACGAGTTCTTATTGAGTTTGGTGTGGATGAAGCTTTTGATAAAAAGAGAAACCATGATATGAGAGGAATTAAGGAGACACAAAAGTTCAAGCTTGGGGATGCCCAAGGCACCCCAAGATAATATTTCAAGATGTCTCAAGCATCTAAGCTTGGGGATGCCCCGGTAGGCATCCCACTTTTCTTCTTCAATAATTACCGGTTAGTATCGATTGAACCTAAGTTTTTGCTTTTTCACATGAGTTGTGCTATCCCTGCAATGTCATTTTATTTTGTTTTGCTTGCTGTTTGAATAAAATACCAAGATCTGAAATTCTTAAATGAGAGAGAGTCTTCACATAGTTGCATAATTATTTAGCTACTCATTGATCTTCACTTATATCTTTTTGGAGTAGTTTGTCATTTACTCGTGTGCTTCACTTATATCCTATGAGTAAATGGTTGAATGAGTTGATTGTCATAAATCTGAAATTATTTAAGTTTCATTTGCTTATCCCATGGGGAGTAATGACTTGACATCTAAGAAGTAGAGGTTGTAAATTTATTGAAGGTTAGCAAGCATCGTATTGGTCATTTGAACAATTTTTGAAAGAATATTGAAGGAAGAGAGATTTCATATATAAATACACTATCCTAGACATCTTTTATAATTGGGAGCACTCATTAAGTATGACATGCTAAAGAGTTGATGTTGGACAAGGAAGACAATGTAATGGGTTATGTTTTCGCACATCTCAGTTAAAGTATATTGTCATGGATCATTCAAACATGTTGAGCTTGCCTTTCCCCCTCATGCTAGCCAAAATTCCTTGCACCAAGTAGAGATACTACTTGTGCTTCCAAATATCCTTAAACCTAGTTTTGCCATGAGAGTCCACCATACCTACCTATGGATTGAGTAATATCCTTCAAGTAAGTTGTCATCGGTGCAAGCAATAAAAATTGCTCTCTAAATATATATGATCTTTTGGTGTGAAGAAAATAGCTTTATACGATCTTGTTATGGAAGCAATAAAAGCGATGGACTGCATAATAAAGGTCTATATACAAGTGGCAATATAAAGTGACGTTCATTCGCATTAAGATTTTGTGCATCCAAACCTAAAAGCGCATGACAACCTCTGCTTCCCTCTGTGAAGGGCCTATCTTTTACTTTATGCAAGAGTCAAGGTGATCTTCACCTTTCCCTTTTTCATTTTATCCTTTGGCAAGCACATCGTGTTGGGAAGATTCTGATATATATATATATATATATATATATATATATATATATATATATCCAATTGGATGTAAGTTAGCATGAACTATTATTATTGACATCACCCAAAGGTGAATACGTTGGGAGGCAACACTATAAGCCCCTATCTTTCTCAGTGTCCGATTAAAACTCCATAACCATTAGTATTGCGTGAGTGTTAGCAATTGTAGAAGACTATATGATAGTTGAGTATGTGAAGTTTACTAAATCAAAGCTTTGCATAGACCCTTCCTAAAAATAAGATGAATTGCAATTGTTTGATGACTGAGAATGAAGTTTGCCAGTTTTCAAGTAAGTTTATGGCCTATGCTTTAATATGTGAATTGCTTGTTACTTGTTCGTGAGAAGTTTTATGAGATGAACTACTGTTATGACATATAATGATGCTAGAAAAGGTGATTGAAATTATCATTGATCAAAGTTGTGCACCATCTAGCATTCACACTTCATAAATTCTTTCTTTCTCATTTACCTACTCGAGGACGAGTAGGAATTAAGCTTGGGGGTGCTGATACGTCTCCAACGTATCTATAATTTATGAAGCATTCATGCTATTTTATTATCTATTTTGAATGTTTATGGGCTTTATTATACACTTTTATATTACTTTTGGGACTAACCTACTAACCGGAGGCCCAGCCCATATTGCTGTTTTATTGCCTGTTTCAGTATTTCGAAGAAAAGGAATATCAAATGGAGTCCAAACGGAATGAAACCTTCGGGAGCGTGATTTTTGGAAAGGATATGATCCGGGAGACTTGGAGTTCAAGCCAGGGAAGGCTCGAGGAAGCCAGGAGATAGGAGGGCGCGCCCACCCCCTCTGGGCGCGCCCCCTATCTCCTGGTCCCCTCGAGGCTCCCCCGACCGACTTCTTTCGCCTATATAAGTCCACGTACCCTAAAAACATCGAAGACGAAGATAGATCGGGAGTTCCGCCGCTGCAAGCCTCTGTAGCCACCAAAAACCTCTCGGGAGCCCGTTCCGGCACCCTGCCGGAGGGGGAACCCATCACCGGTGGCCATCTTCATCATCCCGGCGCTATCCATGATGAGGAGGGAGTAGTTCACCCTCGGGGCTGAGGGTATGTACCAGTAGCTATTTGTTTGATCTCTCTCTCTCTTTCTCGTGTTCTCTCTATGGCACAATCTAGATGTATCGTGAGCTTTGCTATTATAGTTGGATCTTATGATGTTTCTCCCCCTCTACTCTGTTGTGATGAATTGAGTTTTCGCTTGAAGTTATCTTGTCGGATTGAGTCTTTTCGAGAACACTTGATGTATGTCTTGCCGTGTTTATCTGTGGTGACAAATGGGATATCACGTGCCACTTGATGTATGTTTTGGTGATCAACTTGCGGGTTCCACCCATGAACCTATGCATAGGGGTTGGCACACATTTTCGTCTTGACTCTCCGGTAGAAACTTTGGGGCACTCTTTGAAGTACTTTGTGTTGGTTGAATAGATGAATCTGAGATTGTGTGATGCATATCTTATAATCATGCCCACGGATACTTGAGGTGACAATGGAGTATCTAGGTGACATTAGGGTTTTGGTTGATTTGTGTCTTAATGTGTTATTCTAGTACGAACTATTGAATAGATTGATCCAAAAGAATAACTTTGAGGTGGTTTCGTATGCTACCATAATCTCTTCGTTTGTTCTCCGCTATTAGTGGCTTTGGAGTGACCCTTTGTTGCATGTTGAGGGATTGTTATATGATCTATCTATGTTATTATTGTTGAGAGAACTTGCACTAGTGAAAGTATGAACCCTTATGCCTTGTTTCCTATCATTGCAATATCGTTTACGCTCAGTTTTGTCATTAGTTACCTTGCTGTTTTTATATTTTCAGATTACAAAAACCTATATCTACCATCCATATTTGCACTTGTATCACCATCTCTTCGCCGAACTAGTGCACCTATACAATTTACCACTGTATTGGGTGTGTTGGGGACACAAGAGACTCTTTGTTATTTGGTTGCAGGGTTGTTTGAGAGAGACCATCTTCATCCTATGCCTCCCACGGATTGATAAACCTTAGGTCATCCACTTGAGGGAAATTTGCTACTGTCCTACAAACTTGTGCACTTGCAGGCGCAACAACGTCTACAAGAAGAAGGTTGTGTAGTAGACATCATGGCCCCACCTGGTGACCCCGGACACCTTCCGGTGGTCCCGGTACAATGCCGATAACCCCCGAAACCATTCTGGTGACTGAAACTGGACTTCCCATATATAAATATTTACCTCCAGACCATTCCGGAACTCCTCTTGACGTTCGGGATCTCATCCGGGACTCCGAACAACCTTTGGTAACCACATACAATTTCCCATAACAACTCTAGTGTCACCAAACCTTAAGTGTGTAGACCCTACGGGTTCGGGAACCATGCAGAGATGACCGAGACATCTCTCCTGCCAATCACCAACAGCGGGATCTGGATACCCATGTTGGCTCGCACATGTTCCACGATGATCTCATCGGATGAACCACGATGTCGGGGATTCAATCAATCCCGTATGCAATTCCCTTTGTCCATCGGTATGTTACTTGCCCGAGATTCGATCGTCGGTATCCCCGTACCTCGTTCAATCTCGTTACCGGCAAGTCTCTTTACTCGTTCCGTAATGCATGATCCTGTGACTAACTCCTTAGTCACATTGAGCTCATTATGATGATGCATTACCGAGTGGGCCCAGAGATACCTCTCCGTCATACGGAGTGACAAATCCCAGTCTCGATTCGTGCCAACCCAACAAACACTTTTGGAGATACCTGTAGTGCACCTTTATAGCCACCCAATTACGTTGTGACGTTTGGTACACCCAAAGCATTCCTACGGTATTCGGGAGTTGCACAATCTCATGGTCTAAGGAAATGATACTTGACATTAGAAAAGCTCTTAGCAAACGAACTACACGTTTTTGTGCTATGCTTAGGATTGGGTCTTTTCCATCACATCATTCTCCTAATGATATGATCCTGTTATCAACGACATCCAATGTCCATGGTCAGGAAACCACAACCATCTATTGATCAACGAGCTAGTCAACTAGAGGCTTACTAGGGACATATTACGGTCTATGTATTCACACATGTATTACGGTTTCTGGTTAATACAATTATAACATGAACAAAAGACAATTATCATGAACAACAAAATATAATAATAACCATTTTATTATTGCCTCTAGGGCATATTTCCAACAGAGGCATCAAGTAGGGTCAAGTTAGGGTTTTTGGCTATTTATCGACGTTGAGGCATCAAGTAGGGTCAAGTTAGGGGTTTTGGCTTTTTGTCGACGCTGAGGCATCAAGTAGGGTCAAATGATGGTTTTTGGCTTTTTATCGACATCGAGGCATCAAGTAGGGTCAAGTTAGGGTTTTTGGCTTTTTGTCGACGCCGAGGCATCAAGTAGGGTCAAGTTAGGGTTTTTGGCTTTTTATCGACGTCGAGGCATCAAGTAGGGTCAGGTTAGGGTTTTTGGCTTTTTATCGACGTCGAGGCATCAAGTAGGGTCAAGTTAGGGATTTTGGCTATTTATCGACGTTGAGGCATAGCGATAGTATGGCTAACCAAGCTTTTCAACCTCATTTTTCAGGCTAACAAGATGCCAGAAGAATGGAGACGGAGTATATTAGTACCAATCTTCAAGAACAAGGGGGATCTTCAGAGTTGTACTAATTACCGTGGAATTAAGCCGATGAGCCATACAATGAAGCTATGGGAGAGAGTCATTGAGCATTGCTTAAGAAGAATGACAAGCGTGACCAAAAATCAGTTTGGTTTCATGCCTGGGAGGTCGACCATGGAAGCCATTTTCTTGGTACGACAACTTATGGAGAGATATAGGGAGCAAAAGAAGGACTTGCATATGGTGTTCATTGACTTGGAGAAGTCCTATGATAAGATACCGCGGAATGTCATGTGGTGGGCCTTGGAGAAACACAAAGTTCCAGCAAAGTACATTACCCTCATCAAGGACATGTACAATAATGTTGTGACAAGTGTTCGAACAAGTGATGTCGACACCGATGACTTCCCGATTAAGATAGGACTGCATCAGGGGTCAGCTTTGAGCCCTTATCTTTTTGCATTGGTGATGGATGAGGTCACAAGGGATATACAAGGAGATATCCCATGGTGTATGCTCTTTGCGGATGATGTGGTGCTAGTTGACGATAGTCGGACGGGGGTAAATAGGAAGTTAGAGTTATGGAGACAAACCTTGGAATCAAAAGGGTTTAGGCTTAGTAGAACTAAAACCGAGTACATGATGTGCGGTTTCAGTACTACTACGTGTGAGGAGGAGGAGGTTAGCCTTGATGACCAGGTGGTACCTCAGAAGGACACCTTTCGGTATTTGGGGTCAATGTTGCAGGAGGATGGGGGTATTGATGAAGATGTGAACCATCGAATCAAAGCCGGATGGATGAAGTGACGCCAAGCTTCTGGCATTCTCTGTGACAATGGAGTGCCACAAAAGCTAAAAGGTAAGTTCTACAGGACGACGGTTCGACCTGCAATGTTGTATGGCGCGGAGTGTTGGCCGACTAAAAGGCGACATGTTCAAAAGTTAGGTGTGGCGGAGATGCGTATGTTGAGATGGATGTGTGGCCACGCGAGGAAGGATCGAGTCCGGAATGATGATATACGAGATAGAGTTGGGGTAGCACCAATTGAGGAGAAGCTTGTCCAACATCGTCTGAGATGGTTTGGGCATATTCAGCGCAGGCCTCCAGAAGCTCCAGTGCATAGCGTACGGCTAAAGCGTGCGGAGAATGTCAAGAGAGGGCGGGGTCGACAGAATTTGACATGGGAGGAGTCCGTTAAGAGAGACCTGAAGGATTAGAGTATCGACAAAGAGCTAGCTATGGACAGGGGTGCGTGGAAGCTTGCTATCCATGTGCCAGAGCCATGAGTTGGTTGCGAGATCTTATGGGTTTCACCTCTAGCCTACCCCAACTTGTTTGGGACTAAAGGCTTTGTTGTCGTTGTTGTTGTTGATCGACCTTGAGGCATCAAGTAGGGTCAAGTGATGGTTTGATACAACATCAAGACTATCACAGCATCAAGAGTATCACAGCATCAAGAGTATCGCAGCATCAAGAGTACACCATCACCATCATCACAAGAGTATCACAGTACTACTAGAATGCGATAGTTTGACACAAATTGATCATCACAGGACTACTAAAATTCCAAAGTTTGACAAAAGGATCATAACTGGAGTAGCAGAACAGTACCAACACAACATAGTTTCACACAACACAACTAAAATGCCATAGTTTGATACATCATCGAGACAACTTTGTCACCATTCTGCACCAGAGGCAGTCAAGTATCCCTTCATTCTATTGTTGGGCCTCCTGACTCTCTGGGAACCATCAGTTGGTCTTGGAGGCATGAAAGCTGACCTTGGCCCCTTTGCAACAGCTGATGAAGATCTGGTTGCTAGTGCCTTACCCTTGGGAGCACCTGGTGCCTTACCCTTGGGAGCAGTTGATGAAGATTTACTGGCTGCTGCCTTACCCTTGGGAGCAGCTGGTGCACTAGCAGCAGCTGATCTAGTTGGCCTCCTAGCTGGTGTGGTATTAGTAGCAGCACCTGTTGCAGCAGCAGATGTTGCACTCCTTGCTGGAGCTAGTCTACTGGCAGCAAATGTTGCCCTCCTTGATGATCCACCAGCAGTGGCAGCAGCAGAGGTTGCAGTCCTTGCTGGTGCTGGTGTACTTCTACTATCAGGAGGGTAAGAGCTGGTGCTTGGCTGCAATGAAACAAGTAGTTTAGTATTAGTAAGTAACAAAGTAACAACAAATTTAGTCCTACTATTAGCAGAGTGGTTACCTGATGTTTGTTCTTTCTCATAGCAAGTGTAGGCTTGAGAGCATCATGGCAATTGGTGTACCTATGGCCCACCTTATTATAGTTGGAGCAGGTAATCGAGGCCAACCTTGAAGTGTCTTTGGGAGCTGGCTTCTCAAATTGGCCCTTTCTCCTCTTAGTCTGTGCTCTGCCCTTGTGTTCTTTGAAAACAGGAGGCTCAATGTCCAAACTACCTGTCCTTGGCCACATGTCAGGGCCAGGTACAGGATATATTATAGGACTGTAAGCTGCCAGTTACATAGGTTTTTTGAAGAAATCATGAACAAAGTCCCCTGGCTGAAGCTTAGCCTTGTGTATAGCAGAAACAGCATGGTTGCAAGGAACTGCTATAATATCCCACTTCTTACACCCACAAGTCCTATGTCCTAGGTTGACAACATATGTTCTCTCCCCGCTAGTAACTTGGTAAAGATTGGGGCCAGCCATCAATGATTGATAGTTTCTAGACCACTTCTTTGTTTCCTCCAATTTATCTGCATATGTTGGACAAATCTCCCATCTGACAGTCTGAGTCTTGGTTCTATTTGCATTAAACTTGACCATTAAGTTTGTTCTAATTCCATCAACCATGGTCCTTATTGGCTTAGCCCTGACATCTAGAACCCACTTGTTGAAAACCTCACTTAAGTTGTTACTACCAAATCTATTTTGCAATTTGTGTCCATGGCATGTCTGGCCAAAGTGTGCTTTGGGTACTAAGCCAAGCCCATGTTGTCTCACACTATCTCTTCAACTCATCAATTGCAACATTATAACCATGTTCAGTGTATGGGTAACTTGCTTCATCCATGCATTTCTTTAATTTTGGCCCTCTAAACCCAGCATTTTGAAAGTTCTGGTAAATGTGTCTGAGGCAAAACCTTTGTGGACAATTGGGAAAGACTCTGTTTATGGCTTTAAGCAGGCCCTGTGTGAATATAAGTAAAGATTACTGACTAACTTAGTGACTACATCTATATGAAAGTAACTATTATAAAGAATTAAATGAAAACTAAATGATTGTGTACAGAAAGTAACTACACCTAAATGCAAGTAACTACTAGAAAGAACTAAATGAAAACTATCACAAGTGGATTTCATTACCTTTTGCCTATCAGAAACTATTGTGTAGTTACCAAACTTCCCAGATTGGCCACCTGGTGCTACCCTCAGCTAATAGAGAAACCAAGTCCAGGAATTTGTGTCCTCCTTATCAACAATTCCAAAAGCAATGGGAAATATATTATTGTTCCCATCTCTTCCAGTAGCAGCAAGGATCTGTTGACCAGTAGTGAGCTTTATGAAGCATCCATCCAGACCTATAACAAGTTAACAGGTCAGCAGGAACTAGTTGAAAACACACATTAGGCAAACAAACATTAGACCTATACCAAGGAATTACCTATGAATGGTCTGCAACCAATGAGAAACCCTTCTTTGCATCCATTTAGGCAAAAGAATAATGCAAGAAACCTAGGGTTTTTGCTTGGATGCTCCCTCGGATGTCTTGTTGTCACTATACACCTTGAACCTGGATCAGTATCTAGCACAACCTGCAAATAATCCCTAATCCTGGTGTACTGGGCCTTCTGATCTCCTAGTACAGCATTCTTTGTTGCCTTATTAGCCTTGTATGCCATGTGGGTTGATATTTCCACTCCATACTTGCTCTTTTGCAGTGTTAATTATAGTAGTGATTGTTGTGCATGGGTCATTTCTGATTGCTTCCTCACAAAATTTTGCAACCCACTTAGCATTAAATTTTGTGTTCTCTGACACAGAAGGGCAAGCGTGCACCAAATACTGCTTCCTTATGGTAAATATCTTCTCATTTGCAATCTGAGAAGCTGCTACATAAAAAGGGCATGTCTCATCTATGCATTGTGTTATAACCATGTCACTACAATTTCTATGGTACTCATAGTTCCTGTTCTGTGCAATGTGCATTGTTTGAAGTGCATTCCTGAACTGGTACACATCAATGAAGCAAAGATGCTTCACAAATTTCTCCGCTGGGTGAGCTCTCTTCTCATCATACCATAACCTTTTCTTCATCTTCTTAGCTCTGCTTTTCGTACCATTGGGCAAAACATATGCCAATGCCTCTACACCATCATCATCTTCCACACCCAAGTCCATTGGTTTCCTGTCTTCATCAGAAGATGGTATCCAGTCCTCCTCAAACAACTCCTCTACACTTGCATGTGATTTGCTTGTTGGGCCTTTTCTGTGTTTCTTCTCCTTTTTCTTCTTCTGTCCATCTTGCCCTACCTGCTCCTCTTGTTCCTCTTCCTCCAATTCCTCCTCCTCTTCCTCATTTGCATCCTCTTCTTCACTTTCAGGCTCATATAGTGCATCCTCCTCCTCCTCTGTCTCATACATTTCCTCAACATCTGTGTCCCCTTCAAAATGAAGGAGTGGATCTTCCCTCTGTTTTTTCATCTCCTCAAGCCTAGCAAGGATATCACCATATTCTTCCAAATTATCATCATCACTGTCCTCCTCATTATCCATCACTGCAGCTTTTCCCTTCAAAGAAGTGTCCTTCTCTTTATTTTTCCTATTCTTCGTAAACATTTCAATTTCCTTCCTCCTTGTCTCCTCCATAACCTTTTCAATTTCCATTTGCTCCTCTGAATTGTATGAGGATTTTCTTCCACTTGTACATAACCTAAAGCAAGTTGATCCTCCAAATTGTTTGTGCTATGTTGTGTTTGAAACTGTATGGGCATTGGCTCCACTTCTGTTGCTTCTGAACTTGTTGCTGCTACATGCACATTTGGTGCATTGAACAGCACTCCTTCTTCATCTATCTGATACAGTTTGGGCTCTCCAATTTCTTCTAGAGGGATTTGCTGCTCAATAACATTGGAGCTGGTATTTATACCTGCAGCATTGAGAGAACTGGCCCTAACAACTGTCACATTCAATATCTTCTGATTTTGCAATGCTATGTTGTCTAGAATTTCCTCAAGCTTGTCATCATCATCTATTTCTTCCATTCCTTCTATCCCTAGCCCAGGATCCCTGACATGGTACATGTAATCTTTAAATCCATAACCTTCTGTTTCTATCAGTGCTACTAGGTTGTAAAATGTTATGTCTGACATCATCATAGATCTCTCAATGTTGTCTCTGTCATGGAATTGCATCCTCAATTCCCAAACCTCATCATCCAGACTGCAAATAATATAAAACACATAGCAGTATAAGTGCTTAACTAAAACTGAATAACACTAATGAAACAACTCATGTTAGTGCACTAATACAATGCTTTGTCACTTATAAAGCGGATAACAGGATAACTCAATTAACCAAATGGCTAATTAAAACAGCACCTTAAATCAACTAAATCAGCACCTAGGGCACAGGACAAACAAAGCATAGCATCTGAACTAATCTAAAAATGTCAACCCTAGGGCACAGGACAAACAAAGCACAACATCTGAACTAATCTAAATAATGTCAACCCTAGGGCACATGACAACAAAATCACAGCATCTGACACTTGTACTCCATTTGATAAGATAGAGCAATATGAACCCTAACCCTAGGAGTACCCTAGCAACACAATTGAATGGAGAACGGGAAGGGAAGAGCAAAGAAAAGTGGATCTCACTATATGCCGCCGTAGGATGACCCGATGTGTTGGCTTCCCGTCGGATTGGCCTTCATCGCCGCGGCGAATGCTCTGGCCGCCCGGTATTCCATCGAATACTACAGGTCCTCATCCTCCTCTTCCTTCGTCGGCTTGCTAGGGTTCAAGCTCCCGCAAAGCTCGCCTGGATCCACTGCGGGTCCTCCTCCACTACCTATGATGCATGCGGCGCTGCCGGGCGGAGCGCCGCCACTAGCATCTCCACCTTTCGTCGGACTACGCATCTCTGCAGTGCGAGGGGCGGCAGGAGTGAGGGGGCGAGGGGGGAAGAAGAATGGGGGAGGGCGACGACGGCGGGAGCGAGGAGGGGGAAGAAGAATGGGGGAGGGCGATGGCGGCGGGAGCGAGGAGGAGGAGGAAGAAGAATGGGGGAAAAGAGATGGATGCGGGGATGACTAAAGACGAGCCCTAACGGTGCCGTCTAACGCCGTTTGCTGGCTCTCGGGACGGCTTGGAGTGCCACGTAGGCGAAAAACGGGCCCGACATGTCATATACTCACTTAACACGGCCCGATCCGCCGATCAGTGGTTTTTGCAAAACAATTACGCTAGACGTGGTGCTTTCTGCAGTGAATCTGTATCCTAGTGTTTTTCGCAAACCTAACCCTCAAAGTGGTGGTTTTATGCAATTTACTCTCCCCGGGAGCGTACAATCTGAGAACAAATTGAGGGGGACGATGAAGGTACAATTTCAGCCTCCTCGGAATAGATGCATCTTGTTCACTTGCAATCATAAATATGATACTTATTATGCCCTTGTTTCATTGTGAGTGCAGAAGTTCGTGAAGCATTGTCGCAAGCTGGTAGGCCTGCTTGGGTGTGCTGGAGCTGGGTCGGTTGAAGCTTATCATCCTGCAGCCACACAAGGTCACATCGCCTCATCGAGCCATGTTCCCTCGTCATCTAAGTTGGTTGAGGAGGAGGAGGAGGAGGAGCAGGCCACAAATGAAGAAGAGGAGGAGGAGGCCTATCATGAGGAAGAAGAGGATGAGAGCAATGGGGGGAGGAGTACGATGAAGATTACGGACCTCCACCAACTCAATCATCTCAACCATCTCAGCTGCCGAAGAGGAATCCGAAGAAGAAGGATTTGCTGAGTCCGGACCCTTTCCAGAGACCGGTTACTCGAAGGCCCAAGAAGAAGACTGAAGAGACTCGTTCAAAGAGGAACGAGGACCGTACCTCCAAGAGGGGAAGGATCAATTAAATTCTTCTCTTGGATACTTGGCTCTTGTAGTTGAAATGTCTAGTGGTTGTGAAACTATGTGTTTGCTACTTGAAATATGTGTTTGCTATTCGTGGAACTATGTGTTTGTTATTTGTGAAACAATGTGGAACTCCATTTGCTATGTGGAACTAAGTAGTTGAACTTGGTTTGCTTATTATGCACAAGTTTATGTGGAACTTCGTTTGACATGTCTATTTAGTTCAACTTTTATTAATGTGTATGTGATGCCCAAGTTTAATTGTTTGAGATCTGTTTTTTTTACTCTATATCATTGTTGTGATATTGTTTTTGAAAAGAAGCAAGCAATTAAACTTGGAAAGAGGCAAACACATGACCCTACCGCCAAGGACCCTGGCGGTAGGGTCAGACAGCCTACTGCCAACCCCACCAGCGGTAGGTTTAACCTACCGCCAGGCCACTGCGATTTTTCGTTATAGAAGCTTTCGGAGGCAAAAACCCAGGCCATACCCTACCGCCAGGGGTGCTGGTAGTAGGGTTAGACAACCTACCGCCAGGGTCCCTGGCGGTAGGGTGCTAATCCACGTCAGCTTGTGGAGACGGCCGCCGTCCCCCCTCCCCCCATCGCACCCTACCGCCAGGGACTCTGGCGGCAGGCTGTCTAACCCTACCGCCAGAACCCCTGGCGGTAGGCTGTCTAACCCTACCGCCAGAACCCCTGGCGGTAGCAAAAGGGTCAAATACCGAACTTTTTTGCAACCGAGATCAGATCCTGAATTGGTATGCGAGAAGGGTCAAAACACGAAATTTTGCCTAGCAAGGTAAGTGTAGTTTGCCAATGTTGTTTGAACTTTTATCTTCATGTTTTAGTAGTTCCAAAACTGTTAGGTCTTAGCTTTGTTGCATCATCAGGTTTTCATCTGATAATGCTTGTGCCGATTGGGGTCGAGTACAATGTTTTTTTAAACATGGTACAATCAAAGTCGCTCGCATACACGAGCATAAAGTTACCCATATGAATGCACACATGCACATTCTAGCCATATCAGAACTTCTGAGCGACTGGGCCAGCATAACATCTTGAGATTTTACGAAGTCTACATTGATGCACCACAGTCGATGGGAACGTCTCCTCCCACTGAACAGACATCACCGAAAGACTAAAATAAATCTAGAAATAATGCAAGCACCAATATTTTTTTTAAACGGGTGCGAAAGTTTTGCCTCATCCGTTAAATAAGCAGAAGAGAGTTGCCTGGTATTAATGGAAAACCAGGCTAAAACCGTCACAAACCGCCGAGCGGCACACAAAAATATCCTACACACCTCAACAAGGAGGGCCTCATCAAGATATACTCGGACGTCATCGACGTCTCTTCTCCCTAACAGGCGTCATCGCCCTTCCTAGACTCCGAGCAAGCGACTCCGACTTCGCTCAAGACGAACCTCGACCCCACCCTCATCGTAGAGGCAGTGTGGAAACACAAGCCGAACCGTGTCGTGCCCATCCTCCCGCACCGAAGGCTACACAGCTCCGACTCTGACGGAGAGCTCCGAAGAAGAACTATGCATGGCTGGCAATGTGGGAGACCACCGAACAAACCACCTGCTGCATGTCATCGTTGCCATAGGGGCCCCGCCGCTGCACCTCTAACTTCACTGCAACAAAACAACTCGAGGTAATCGCATGGACACGCCGGAGAAGAGTCGGCTACTGCAACCAGTGCCACGCCTCCGACTTCGCTTGCCATGGCCATCGTTGCCACAGAAGCCTTGACGCCAACAACCACCATCTTCTACTTGTCCCTCTTGCCAATGCCCCGCTCCAAAGACAAAGCCCTCAAGAGGGGATACGACGCCAAGGCGCCGCCTTCGTATGATCACATGACTTTAGGGTTTCCTCCGGAGCTGCATCGACCGCCCTGAGCGCGAGGGGTGAGGAAGCAAGGCAGCGATGCCTCCAAGAAGGTCCACGACGCCCGCAGGCGTCACCATCGCTCATCATAGGCCGAAGACGAGGACAGGGTTTTCACCCGAGCTTCCAAACACCACCTCAACGACCCACACCATTGTTGGCAAGACCACCAAACCAAGGCCAATCCGTTGACAAAGAGACGCAGAGTAGCCGCCCGCACCTCGCGAAGGCCACAGGCCGCCAAAACAGCAGCCGCCATGTCAGATCCGCCCACAACAAACTTGGAGCAGAGCCATCGGACGTAGCAATCGCTGCCGAGCACCATGCCGGCCAGGGAGCGCCACCATAAGCTGAATACAAGCACCAATGACTTTGATGGACCGGATTTATATCACTGTCCTGCTAACCATACAACTGCATATTAGTTTGCAAGTACGATGGTTTTGATGCTTTAAGTCCGCTTTCTCCCTTTCCAACCCTGCTAGTCCGGTTAGAAAAGAACACAACAACAAACGTGTACTCCCTCCGTAAACAAATATAGGAGCGTTTAGATCATTAAAGTAGTAATCTAAACACTCTTATATTTCTTTGCAGAGGGAGTATATTATTTCTCTGTCTCTCTAGGCTCCCAAAAACAATCGAGTTTGCTCTTATAGGCGAATTAATACCTGACGGCAATTTTATTTTTGAGGGAATACCTGACGGCAATTTATTTTCGCTAGCATTTCTGAAGTTCAGAGCGTAGGACGATGCTCCAATTCTCTCTATTTCCCGGAAGTTCCTGTAGCGGCGCAATCGACGGCTATTATGAGCGCGCAGAGGTCATGGTCGCATTACTGTTTCAGGCAGCGGACAGGAAACTGCACAGTGAGCTGTGCAGGTCACCAAATCAACTACAGTCCACAGCGGCAGTTTCAACTTCGAGAGCACCGCCTAGAATTGACTAGCTGCCACGCCGAGCCGCGGGTTCTTTCAAGGAAAGAAAAAGGAAAAAGATTGGAGGAACATCATGATTGCCATGATTCTACAGCAAAAAAAAATGCATACCTCGGTCATAAGTAAGAAATTATTAGCCGATCGACTGTCTCAGCGCCGGTACTCGCGCTCGTCTGACAGTATCCCATCGGCTTTTATCAGCTTCAGTGTAGCATGCATCTCCTGTGGTCGAAGAGGCAGAGATCATTGTGATCCGTGAGCACGCACGCACGCACGCACAAGGCGTTTGTTTCTGTGAGGAAGAAGAAGAAGAAGCCATCCGAGTCGTCTCCAAATCGGATGCTTGATGATGAGCACAAACAAAATCAAGTGACGATTGGATAGATAGGGGTTTTGTCTCTAGTCGGATGCTCGTTGAACTTGGATTAGATAAAGCCCGGCCCATCCCGGACACGAAGCAGTTCATGCCTAGCATGTGCAGCCAAAGTCCACGTCACTCATGCCATGTGATCCATCGCAGCATGGAAAATCCCAGTGAGAAGTCTGGTCACTCACAGTTTCAAAGAAATAAATTCAAAGATATCCGGTGCCTACCCATTGCCTGGTTCGATCCTGGCGGCCGATTGGGCGACGAGCGGGCTAGATCACGCGAGACGGCACACGGACACGGGCCCTGCCGAAACCGTCGGCCCCACCGCGCTCACTGGCCCCTCGCCTCTGACCGCCTGCCGCTGCTCATGAGCTCATCTATTACCCAGTCGATGCGAGGCAGCGGCGCCACCACCTTGTCCTCCTCCTCCCCGAAAGAGTCTTTTCTTTTTATTTGAGTCTCGAGAGTGAGACAATCAGGAGGAGTGGCGACTGAGTGAGTGAAGCTCGGCCTCTCTGGGTGTGATGGAATCGTTCAGCCTCCTCAAGTACCTGCGCGGCGGAGCGGTCGCCGGCAACCAGCGCGCGCCCGTCGCGGCCACGACCATAGCCGCGTCAGCGTGCGAAGACGGCAGCGAAGGAGGCGCTGGCGGTGGCGGCGGGGACGTTGTCGAGGACGACGCGGCCTTCTTCGACCTCGAGTTCGCGGTGCCGGGCGACGAGAGCGCCGCGTCGGACGCGGAGGAAGAGAGGGTCGAGTTCAACTTCTCCGTCGCCGGCGACGCCGCGTCCGGCGGCGAGGTGGTCGCCGTCGAACCGGTGGTGCCGGTGAGTGAGACTGAGAACGGCGTCGGGAAGGAGGCGGAGCCTGCTGCGACGGCAGAAGCCCCGGCGGCGTCGTTCCTCCGGCCGGCGACCAAGTTCCGCGTGCTGCTGCTTAAGCTGAGGAAGCCGAAGGCCCCCGTTCCGGCGGAGGGCAACGCCGGTGGTGCTGGCGGCGGCGGCGGCGGTTCCCCGGCGCCCAAGACGAACCGCTTCCTGATCAAGTTCCGGGTGGACGACGCACCGTTTGTGTCGCTCTTCACGCGTGACAACAGCTCTCGCACCTCCGACGCCGGCGCTGGCACCGGCGCGGCCAGGCCGGCAGTGCAGGCACCTCAGCCTTCCGACGCGGTGGCGATCACCGCCGAGGAGCGGCGCTTCGCCAAGGAGGTTATGCTCAAGTACCTGAACAAAATCAAGCCCCTGTACGTCAAGGTCTCCCGCCGCTACGGCGAGCGCCTACGGTTCGCCGGCGCGAGCGAGGGCGAGGAGACGGACGCCGAGCCCGAACCCTCGCCGTCTCCTTCCGCGACACCCTCCCCCGCCCCCTCCCAGCCTCGTGCCGCGCCAGCCCCGCCTCCACAGCCCGTCGTCGTCGCGTGCGGCGTGCGCGCTCCGCGCGCCAGCGTGCCCGCCGGCCTGAAGCAGGCGTGCAAGCGCCTCGGCAAGAGCCGGTCCGCGTCCTCCGCCGTGGCGGCCGCGCCGTCGCCGTCAGCCACACCACCGACCCCCGCGCAGCCGCAGCGCCGCGACGACTCGCTGCTGCAGCTGCAGGACGGCATCCAGGGCGCCATTGCGCACTGCAAGCGCTCCTTCAACGCGTCCAAAGGTACCACAAACCCCATCCATTTCCGTCCCCGCGTCCTGTGACGGTGGCATTCAGGCCGATAGATGATAACATCCCTCTGCTTTCTCTCACAACCCGTAGGGTCCGAGTCGCCGCTGCTGAGGTCCATGACGGAGCCGAAGGCCGACGGCGCGGCCGACACCAAGGACGGCGTCGACGGCGCGTGAGCCGGGCCGTCCGGGGTCCGGAGTGGCGATCGCCGTACTCAATCAAATCTTAGCCTAGATGCTAGTAGCATTTTTAATACTACTACTTAGTTGGTACTAGTATCATCATGCCGGATTAAGAAAACGTGCGCGCTCTCTTCTCTTGTCTTAACATGGCAAAAGCTTGTCTTTTCGGCCGCGATGAACTCCTAGCGTATCCCCTCGCCGCCGTCTAGATTCAATAATCTGGCGGTGCTAGTACGAGTAGTATGCATGTAAAATATCTCCATCCCCCAATGTCAAGTCGCTTTTCTAGTAAGTAAGTTGCTAGCATTTCATTTGAACTTCATATCTTTCTGTGTGTAATGCGACTGGTCTGGATTGAACAGCGACAGTGCAAGGGTGTGACTTGTGCAAACACAAGGTCGCTGAGAAAAGAGGGGTGTGTCGGACGGGCAGCTTTAGCACGAGGCTGCTGTCCCGTGGAATTCGGGGAAAAACATGAGCAGGACGGAGAAAGGCTGATACGCGGCCGCGCTTTCCCAGCCGATTCTGCACGCACGCCCGGCCCCGAGCTTTGTTCCGGCTCGAGAAAGGCGAGGCGTGTGCGACACCGCGCGCGTCGCCGTCGACCGAAATCCGCTGCCTTTTATGTTTATCCCGGTCGACGGTGCACTGCCCGGCTGGCTTTCTGTCCGCTCCGAGACGTCCCGCCGGGCGGGCTTGGCGCGGCGCGGCGTGCTCGGCTCCGCGCCGTCCCGTCCGCCCGTCGCGTCGGCGGCATGGGGGCCTTGCCTTGAGCCGTCTCGGTCGCCGCGAAAGGCGTGGGGGGAGGAGACGGGCCGTGGACGCAGCGCAGGACGTGCTCCGCCCCGGCGCCCGCGGCTGGATATCTTGACGTGGAGTGTCCGTGGCTTTGGCCCGGCGCGCGATTGTGTCATTGTGTCTTGTTTCAAAAAAAAAAGATTGTGTCATTGTGTGTCACTCACGCACGCGCGTGGGGATGGCACCGCGCAGCGCGGCGGGGAGGACGCCCTGCTACCGTGCCGCGTGACGGCCTGAGGACTGGTCACCACGGTGCGCGTGTGCGCCGGGCATGGCATGCTTGCCATTTGGCGCAACGCGTGGCTACTCATACTTCCTGGTAGTATGGCATGCAGACTAGCCCCGAGTATGTACACGAGAGGCACGTGACCGCAGCTACTGACTGGCGTACCACGACGCGTGTGTACATACAATCTCCCTAGTTATTGTCTGCCACGCATTGATTCCGGAACGGGGATCACTACGGCGCCGCCTGTTGTTAAGGGCATCTCCAGCCGCGCCCCAAGAAGGCCTCCTCAGGCGATTTTTCCGCGCCGGCGCTGAAAAAACGGCCCAGTCGTGCCCCCAGAACGCCGAAAATCGCCGGCTCGGGCCTTTTTTCCGCCCGGCGGTCACAGGTCGAACCCGGCGCGCTGGGAAGCCGTTGGGGGCTCCGGCGCTAGTGAAAAGCACGCCTGGCCCACACCGACAGGGGAAAAGTCAAGTTTTTCTTCCCCGACTCGCCTCGCACCCCCCGCGCCCTCGGCCACCACTAGTTGTATTCCGGCGACGGTCGCCGACCTACTCCGCCTAGATAGCCATTCCCCGCCTGAAAATAGCAGCGCTTCGCCGCGGCAACCCCTCCCCCCAGCACTAGGCGGTGTCGGCCGCCGTTTCCGGCCGCGGAGGCGCGGATTAACGGCGGGTACACGCCCACGAGCGCAAGGTGTTCGGCGTTTTGACTGACTCGGCGATGGACTCCGATGAGGAGGAAGAGCTCGCCGCGCTGCTGGAGGAGGAAGCCGCGGCCGACGTCCAGGAAGAAGAGCATCTGATGGTGCTCGCCGCCCTCGCCCAGCTGCTGGCGAGCAATGAAAAGCCGCGTCGAGGTGGCTCGGCGCCGGGGCGGGTGAAAGCAAAGAACCGGCATCGTCTGCAAGGCTACTGCATGCTCTACTCCGACTACTTCGCCGATGCTCCACTTCATGGCGAGAGAACATTTCGGCGCCGTTATCGGATGAGCCGAAAGCTCTTCCTTAGGATTGTGAATTCCATCCGGGAGTTCGACAACTACTTCAAGTGCAAGATGGATTGCACTGGCGCTCTTGGATTCACCTCCATCCAGAAGTGCACGACAGCGATGAGGATGCTTGCATATGGAGCTCCCAGTGATTCACTCGACGACTATGGGCGCATGGCCGAGTCCACCAGCATAGAGTGTTTCTACAAGTTCTGTCGGGCAGTGGTGGCAGTGTTTGGGCCACAATACTTGAGAGCACCCAATGCGGAAGACACTGCTCGGATCCTAGCCCAGAATGCAGCAAGAGGATTTCCTGGGATGCTTGGAAGCATCGACTGCATGCATTGGAAATGGAAGAACTGCCCATTTGGTTGGCAGGGGATGTACAAAAGCGCCAAAGGCGGTTGCAGTGTGGTGCTTGAGGCAGTAGCCACACAGGACCTCTGGATTTGGCACTTCTTCTTTGGTATGCCAGGAACTCACAATGACATCAACGTGTTGCAGTGCTCTCCTGTTTTTGCCAAGCTCGTTGAGGGCCATTCTCCTCCGGTGAACTTCGAGATCAATGGGCACCAATACAACAAGGGGTACTATCTAGCTGACGGCATCTATCCGAGATGGTCGACATTTGTGAAGACGATCTCAAACCCTGTGCCAGGAGGCAAGAACGCCTGGTTTGCGAAGGTTCAAAAGGCTTGCAGGAAGGATGTCGAGCGGGCATTTGGTGTGCTCCAATCTCGATTCGCTGTTGTTCGGTACCCCGCTCAGACATGGTCGAAAGATCAAATGTGGGAGATCATGACTTGCTGTGTCATCTTGCACAACATGATCATCGAGAGCGAGCAAGAAGACCCAGTGTTTGACACTGAACCATACTACAGGCAGGGTCCTCTAGCCGAAGTTGATCACCAGCTACCGGCAACTTGGACTGCCTATCTCAGTATGCGTCAAGAGATCCAAGACCCACAGGTGCATCATCAACTGCAGAAAGATCTGATTGAGCACCTATGGAGGCTCAAGGGGGACGCCGCGTGATGAAATACGAGTTTTTATTTGTTGAACTATATAATTTGTATTGAACTATTTGTTGTTGTACTATTTTGTTGAAGTATTTGATTTTTCTGTGATGAAATATGTGATAAGAAATAATTATGTTGATAAATGAACGCCAAGACAGGGCGAAACCACGCCGAATATGGGCCTATTCTCGCCCATATGGGCCGTTTATTCGCCGAAATTGGGCTGCAAAGTGGGCCAATTTCGGCGCCTGGGGGCGAGCTGGGGGCGGCGACTGGGCGAAAAACCGCCCCAGCGCCGAGTGTCTCGCCGGCTCGCCCCCAGGGAGCGATTTTTGTGCGTCCTGGGAGGGCCAACGGCTGGAGATGCCCTAAGCTCCCCGTCCAGTACTACCGCCTAGCCTAGTCCGTGATCCCTGGTGTTTTCTTGCTGCCTCGTGTATGTATCGGGGCCATGCGTGCCAGCTACTCAGCCCAAAGAGGTACTGTAGCAGCAGGGGTATACGCATGAGACTCGTTAAATTTCGGCGAGGTTGCAGGATCATTGACTTGTTTAGATCTAGATAGCGTGAGTGTCAGAGTAGCCCCCGCTTAACACGAGCCGTATCCACGCTCATGGCGCCGGGGCTGGAAAGGGATCCAATGTCCTGCACCCTCGCTCACTAGGATAGCTAGGGCCACTCCATGTACAGTTCCCCATCGATGCAGCACTTCTCTCCAAGGGTGCCAAAAAATAAACCAATAGTAAAAGCCAACCCTCAGTCTAGCATTTATTTACGTCCACATTTCCTGCTTTGGTGCGCACGGCCTGTGTGCTATACCTAGCTCCGTGCAAGTGCAACCTCGATCGCCGGCCGTCCTTATCCTTTTGAAACGTCGCCGCGCGTCGTCCCGTCGCACATGCTCCATGGCCTTGCACCTGATTGCTCCAAACCTTGTTGTGTCTTGCTCTTGCGCCAACCTGACCCCCACCCCGTGATAATAACTTGCTTCAATGGCCATACTTGCCGTGGTCCCGTCGGCGGATTAGCAGATACGGACAGAGGCATCGGCTGCGCGCGCGGCAGTACAGCTGCGCTAATTAACAATTGCTTGCTGCCTGCTGGGACGGACCAGATAGCGGCGTGCCGGCGTACGCTGATACTCCCACCACCCATCTATCATTGCCTCTCCTACTATACTTGCGTCCGTGCGCAATCGGCGATGGCTACGGCACGGCGGCCGGTCTGTCTGTCGGAGCGGCGGGAATGAGGCAGCGCGTGCCACGGCCATCGAGCCCGGGCGCCGTGGGTTTTCTGTTGGCCTAGCAGCTGCCCGGCCACGGAGGAGTGGGGCGCCGCGTCGGTCACGGCCGGTTGCATGAATGGCTGGCGTACGTGATGCATGGCTCTGTGATCCAGCAATGGCGTCGCCCCGTGGAGTCGGACGAGATTGTCCACGGCTGCTCGTAACCCCGAACAGCTCGCGTCCCGATCGGGTTTGGTACGTGTTACTGTCACAACTGTGGCAGAACAGGCAGTGTGATCCTTACTGTAGAATTGCACTGGATGGCCGAGAGAGAGATGCCGGACATCACTGCTTAGTAGCTACGACAGTTTGCCATGCAGCGGCATGCGGTCGCAAACAAAGCTTTGCCGGGCCATGCTTAGGAATGGGCCTCTAATTGTTTGTTGATGGAACGTGGGCCTCTAATTGATGATTCGATTGTGACTCCGGCGCGTAGCTCCGAATGGCTAATGATTCCGGAGAACAAAGTAGGACCCTGGAGACTGGATTTGTCTCTAGACTGTACACGACGACCAGCCTTCGCTTCATCCACCTGAAATGCTACGTAGCTCTTTCCCGGCCGCTTCACTTACTGTTGAATTTCTAAGACGCACAAAATCGTTCACAAGGTACTACCCTCTTACAGATAGTCAGATAGTATGCACTAGCGTGTCAAAGCAGTACCGATCTGCTGTGAGCTATGCACCGCACCTCGCAAGGAAAAATAGTCATTCGACCAGGCATTGACTGATTGACATGTGGGGACAACTCACGCTAACTGGGGGTGCGGCCTGCGGATGGACGTCGTAGCATCATGTGCTATGGGCCTATGGCCCTAGCTACCTGAGGAGCACCGTGCTGCGTTTCGGCCGTACGTGTCCGTGTGCTAGGAGGCCATGTGCAACTGGCACGAGCTTGTTCTGTCACAACTCATAGCTCTGAACCGCGTGGATCCTCGAGATCAGCCCATCCACCGTTGTTTTCATAGAGTACATTCGGCATTTTTTTCACTCTTTTGATGCTTGCTCACAATTTTCACTTTGACAACCACTTCGAGGATGACATCGAACATCGAACTCGAACATATAAAGGATGAGCTGGGTAGTAGGCACAACCGCAGCGTCCACGTCCCCTGTAAATAGTGCACTGCGAGCGAACAGAAAAAAACAGCGAGCGAGCGAGCGGCCCGCATCTCCCCCGCTCCTCCGAGCTGTGGCACACGCTAGTCCTGGCCATGGGAAACCCGGCCCGGCCGGCCCGGCCCGACGCTGCCCCCGGGCCGGGGGCCTAGTTTTTGAGCCCGAAAGCCGGGCCGGGCCGGGCCCGGGCCCGTCGTTTTTGCATTTTTCTAAAGGTCGGGCCGGGCCGGCCCGAAGCCCGTCGGGCTTTTACGTGCTCGGGCCGGGCTCGGGCCCAGAAACACAGGCCTGATGGTCGGGCCGGGCTGGGCCCGGGCCTGGGTTTTTTGTGTCGGGCTTGGCTAGGGCCGGCCCGAAGCCCGGCCCGGCCCGAGGTTTGGCCAGGTATAGCACACGCACACCCAATCCCCTCCCCTCCTCTCTCACGAACCCTAGCCGCCTCGCTCGCTTCCTCCTCCTCCTCCTCGCTTCCTTCTCCTCCATCCTCCAGCGTCAGGTGCCCCCCTTCTCTTCCACCACGTGATCCGGAGTGT
>NC_041385.1:196689175-196712088 GCF_002162155.2 Triticum dicoccoides | reverse complement strand
GAGGTGTGCGGGCGCGAACGAGCTTCCTCGGCGGCAGCTGTCGGTGTCAAAACCGGCGGATATCGGGTAGGGGGTCCCGATCTGTGCGTCAAGACTGATGGTAACAGGAAGCAAGGAACACAGATGTTACCCAGGTTCGGGCCCTCTCGATGGAGGTAAAACCCTACTTCCTGCTTGATTAATATTGAAGATATGGGTAGTACAAGAGTAGATCTACCACGAGATCGTAGAGGCTAAACCCTAGAAGGTAGCCTACGATGGTATGATTGTAATTGTGATCGGCCTTCTAAGGACCAACCTCTCCGGTTTATATAGACACCGGAGAGGGCTAGGATTTACATGGAGTCGGTTACAAGGAAGGAAACACAGTATTCGGATCGCCAAGCTTGTCTTCCACGCAAAGGAGAGTCCCATCCGGACACGGGCCAAAGTCTTGAGTCTTGTATCTTCACGCTTCAATAGTCCGGACGATGTATACAGCCCGACTTGTCCGGATACCCCCTAATCCAGGACTCCCTCAGTAGGCCCTGAACCAGGCTTCAATGAAGATGAGGCCGGCGCGCAGTCTTGTCTTCAGCATTGCAAGGCGGGTTCCATCTCCGAATACTCCAAAGTATTTGTTACGACGAATAGTGTCCGGCTTCCCATCAATGTTGTATTCCTCGGCTTCAGTGTCTCAATAATAACCATCTCCACGTGTCGAGCGAATGCGAGGGGCCGAGGCATTTTTGCATTTGCCACCCTCGATCGTTCGGGCTGACCGTCTATTTGAAGGGACGGGGATTCTTAGATCCAAACCTCACTCTCCCTCCCTGAGCAAGCATCCAATAGAGCGCTCTGCGAAAAACCATTCCAACATGGCAGGCCGTCGCAGCTCTTTTGCTCGCCCTCCTTGTTCCAAGTCGGGGGATTGGGGAGAGTGTTCAGTTCCTCATAGCCGTTTGATAGAGTTACAAACCCAAGGGTTCCTCCCACCGGCGTTCATGGTCCCAGTCCGAGCCGGAATAGCCACTTATGACGGAGGGGAACAAGCAGAGGGATCTCCCAATCCATCTCTAGAGGAGCGTATATGCCTCATCCTGCATCTGCTATGGGGCATCGGGTTTTCCATCCACCCGTTTCTTCGCGGGCTCCTGGAGTTCTACGGCCTCCAGTTGCACAACCTTACCCCTGCCTCCATTCTGCATATAGCGGAGTACGTCGCCCTTTGCGAGCTGTTTTTAGGTTGCGAACCCCACTTCGGATTATGGAGGAAGCTGTTCTGCCTTGTCCCCCGCACCCAGGGAGAATCCCTATGTCAAGTGGGCGGGGCCGAAGTATGGCGCGTTGCCGAGACCGGATACCTGTCCGGCACACCTAAAAAGGCACCAGAAAATAGGCCTTCAGAGTGGTTTTACATTGATGACCTTCCCCTTCCAGATCCAGTCCAGACAGGTCTCCCCACGTTCCGTAACGCCCCTCCGAGGGCACACGTAAGCTGGTGCCCCCGGGGCCCTCAAGAAGAGGATACGAGGGAAATACACTTCTTATTGAGCAGGATAAATTTACTAGCCAAATCCGGACTGACGATAGTCAAGGTCATGGCAATATGCATAATGCGGGTGTAAGGGCATATTTATTCCCCAGTGGTTTTGTTGATTGATGACAATGCTTTTGCGGACTAATCGTGTGCGTTAAGTTCTTTCAGAGAATCATCCATTGGCACGAGACGATTTCCTTTCCTCGGTGTTTTATCCAAGACGGTGTAGCTCTTGCGTTTCGTTGTTGGTGGACTAGTTTCGTAGGAGTCACCGTACTATTAAGAGGGGATCTGCTTTGGTAAGACATGGGTGGAATCAACACGTACACATCCTCTTCACACCCGTCGTCTTCCTTTCGCATCTTTGGAGCTGCACGTCTCTTCCGTACCTGCTTCGCCCTGTGCCAGCGGTAGTACCGCGATCTACAGCGGTAGTACCGCCGAAGCCCCCCAGCGGTAGTACCGCTCACAGGTTTCGGCCGTAGTAGCGCAGTAGTACCGCGCCTACTACCGCCTCGATTCGAGACGGTGTTTTCTTGTGTCGGGTTTTGCGGCACTACAAGCGGTAGTAGAAGTGGTAGTACCGCTCCGAGCGGTAGTACCGCTCCTACTCCCGCGGTAGTACCGCTCTGGGGCCAGTGGCCTGGCTTCCCCTTCCGCGCGGTAATACCGCTGGGCAGGGAGCGGTAGTACCGCTCTCAGCGGTAGTACTGCCCTGCCCCAACGGTAGTACCGCCCTGTGCGGGGCTGCTCAGTGGGGTAACGGTTGGATGTGTTCCCCCACTATATAAAGGGGTCTTGTTCCTCCTAGTTGACCTACCTCTTTCCCCCAAAGCTCCATTGTTGCTCAAAGCTCCATTTTCGCCCGATCTCTCTCCCTAGCCAATCAAACTTGTTGATTTGCTCGGGATTGGTTGAGAAGGCCCAGATCTACACTTCCACCAAGAGAAATTTGATTCCCCCCACTTATCCCTTGCGGATCTTGTTACTCTTGGGTGTTGAGCACCCTAGACGGTTGAGGTCACCTCGAAGCCATACTCCATTGTGGTGAAGCTTCGTGGTGTTGTTGTTGTTGTTGGGAGCCTCCGATTGTTGTGGAGATAGCCCCAACCTTTCTTGTAAAGGTTCGGTCGCCGCCTTCAAGGGCACCAATAGTGGAATCACGGCATCTCCCATTGTGTGAGGGCGTGAGGAGAATACGGTGGCCCTAGTGGCTTCTTGGGGAGCATTGTGCCTCCACACCGCTCTAACGGAGACGTACTTCCCCTTAAAAGGAAGGAACTCTGGTAACACATCCTCGTCTCCATCGGCTCCACTCTTGGTTATTTCGTGCCTTTACTCTTGCAAGCTTACTTGTTGTTATAGCCCTTGCTTGCTTGTCTACTAGTTGTTATTGCATCATATAGGTTGCTCACCTAGTTGCACATCTAGACAACCTATTTTGTTGCAAAGTTTAATTTGGTAAAGAAAAGGTTAAAAATTGTTAGTTTCCTATTCACCCCCCCCTCTAGTCAACCATATCGATCCTTTCAATTGGTATCAGAGCCTCGTCTCTTTATTAAGGACTTTGCCGTCCGAAGAGTATGGTTGGCACCAACGATGGTGCGGAGGAACACTCCGGTGTGAATCCCATCTCGTCTTCGGCCGAAGGGGGAACCTCGGTCTCTCGTGAGGAATTCAATGTGGCTTTAGACACATTGAAAACCTCCATGACGGCCGAGGTTAAAAGCATGTTTAATGAATTTCTAGAGGGACTTAAACTATCCACCACGCCTATGAAAGTGGGTGATCCTACTAACAAGGTGACGGATGCTATCTCCGACAAGGGGGAAGCTAACAATGAAAAGAGTCCTTCTACTAGTGGTAGAAATGGCACCGGCATCTTTGCCCATGTGGAACCCCTGGTTTATGGAGGGCCAATCCCCTCCACTCATTTGAATCATGCCGGTCCACCTCCTAAATATGAGAAACATGAAGATTTTGATAATTGGGTCTATCGCTTTAAGCGTCATTTGAAACATGTGAACACTAACCTTTGGATAATCATTGAAGAAGGTTTTTATCCTCATGACCCAAGCAACTTCACCCCTCGAGAAGCCGTGGACAATCAATTCAATGAGAGTGCTCTCTTCATCATCCAAGATGCAATCCTTCCCGAAGATCTCCCTCACCTTCGACCCCATGTCATGGCTAAAGAAGCATGGAAATGTGTCGAGGGTCTCTATCGTGGAAGTTCTAGCATTCAACGCTCCAACTATGAAGTGGTGCAAGATGAAGCCGATGAGTTTGCAATGAAAGAAGATGAAGAACCTCGTGAGCTCTTTCGAAGAGTGATCAAACTCGCGGTCGCACTTCGAGATCATGGAAGCAAGGACACGGATGACAATTGGATCAAGCGGAAGTTCCTCAAGGCCATGATGCCCTATAACAAGGCCATGTCCTCAGTCATTCGTGAACGACTGGACTTCCACTCCATGACCTCAAGTGAAGTGTTGGATGAGTTCGTTGCAATGAGCATCTTGGACAAGACCGCCGACAATGCGGTGCTCCGTTCTCAAAGAGCAAAGAAGCCTAACCTTGCTTTGAAGGCCAAGGTTACTATGGAAGAAGAGGAAGAAGTGGAAGATGAGGAAAGCAACCCCGAAGACACCAAGTTTGACTAGCATGAGCACATGGCCCTTGCTTCAAGACAATTTTGGAGCAAGAAGAGCTCAAGACCCAACTTCAACAAGAACAACTCAAGTGGCGTCAAGGGAAAGCAACGAGTGAGAACTTGCTTCAACTGTGGCAATGTGAGCCATTTCGTTGCGGATTGTCCTTATGAGAAGCGGGAAGACAATGGTGGCAAGTTCATTCGGAAAGACAAAGCCAAGTCCTTCCCCAACAAGAACAACTTCGCCAAGAAGACTCCCACTCGTGGGTTGGTGGTTCAAGAAGAATACCAAGAGGATGATGATGATGATGAAAATGAAGAAGCAACGGCCATGGCGTCCGTTGCCATTGCTACTCCCCGGGTGTCTCTCTTCGAATCACCCAACGAAAACATCACCGCTAGATGCCTCATGGCTAAAGCTTCAAACAAGGTAACCCCCAACATCACAACCACCATCATTACTAATTCGTCTTTGGAAGATTGCATTGATGGACATGTTGAGTCTAATGAGGAAGTGAATGAATTTGAGTCTTTTATGAGTAAGCTCAAGGGAAAGTCCAAGAAGCACTTTGTTGCTCTCTTGGAACAACTTGGTGAGGCCAATGACATGATCGAGGCTCACGAAGAAACCATCTCCAAGATGGAAGGTCATAGTCGTGACTATGCCGATGAGATATCGGATCTCTCTAATGCTCTTGAGGAAGAGCGTGTGCATCGTTTGACTCTTGAGGAGTCACACAATGATGACAATGCTAAGTTAAAGAAAGATCTTGATCACACTCTTGTCATGTCTCGTGTGCTAACCTCCGAGAAGGCTAAACTTGGGGTTGATCATGCTAGACTCAAAGAGGAGTTTGAGATACTTGACAAGGCCCACAAGGTCTTGAAGGGTACTCATGCTAGCCTCAAAGAGTCTCATGCTCAACTCCAAGTCAAGCTAATCAAGGAAAAGGACACCTTTCCTCATATGGTATTAATTGATAATGCATGTGCTACTAACCCTTGTTGTGAGCATGTGCATCTTGTGGAGGAAAATGCCAAGTTGAAGGATCAACTTGAGAAAGGCCTTGTGTCTTGCATTCAAGGTGAGAAAAACCTCAACGACCTTTTGAGCAATCAAAAGGAAGTTGTGGCCAAAGAAGGAATTGGGTTTGCACCCAAGTCCAAGAGCAAGAATAAGAAGAACAACAACACCAATCGTCCTCCTCCTCTCAAGCAAACGTTCGTGAAAGAGGGAGAGGGTGCTCCTAAGAAGAAGAAGGAGAAAGTGAAGGAAGTTGATGTCCACAAGGGCAAAAGCATTTCCTCAAACAAAGCCGGCGACTTTAACCCGTCATAGTGGTACTTGTGATGTAGGTGATGAAATTCCTCCCCAAGCCATAAGAAGAATGGGTATTTGTCAAATCCTACCCACTGAGGAACCCCTTGTGGCCGAAGGAGAAGGACAATGCTCTACTCAAGTAGAGCCATCACCTCATCAAGACCCACACGCTTCCGAAGAACAAAGTGAAGGCCCTCAACCTTGTGAACAAGACCAAGGGCAAGATCAACCTCAAGATGGAGGTGAACCTCTAAATGATGCCCAAGGTCAAGTTCTCCACCTCGAGCAAGTTCAAGTTCAAGAGCAAACTCAAGCTCAAGAACAAGCTCAAGATCAAGAACAAGCTCAAGACAGCGCTCAAGATGATCAAGTCAACCCTCCTCCCTCCACATCCGAGGAGGAATTAGAGCGTCGCGCCATGAAGATTGCTTCCAAGCTCACCACTCAAGGCCATCTCATGGAAAATGTAGTTGGAAGCCTAAGAAAGGGGGTAAGCACTCGTAGACAATTAGCAAACTATTGTGAACATCACGCGTTTGTCTCTTGTGTTGAACCCCAAAAGGTCTATGAGGCGCTCGAAGACTCGGATTGGCTCAATGCCATGCATGAAGAACTCAACAACTTCGAGTACAACAAAGTATGGAGATTGGTGCCAAGGCCATCGGGGAACCACAATGTCATTGGAACCAAGTGGATCTTCAAGAACAAGCAAGATGCTCATGGGAACATCGTTCGCAACAAGGCAAGATTGGTAGCACAAGGCTACTCCCAAGTCGAGGGTATCGACTACGGTGAAACCTTTGCTCCCGCTGCTCATCTTGAATCCATATGTTTGTTGATTGCCTATGCTTCTCATCACAACTTTAAGTTGCAACAAATGGATGTGAAAAGTGCTTTTCTTAATGGTCCTATTAATGAGTTGGTTTATGTCAAGCAACCCCCCGGGTTCGAGGACCCCTACTTCCCGGATCATGTGTATCAACTCGATAAGGCACTCTATGGCCTTAAACAAGCCCCACGTGCATGGTATGACCACCTTACCGAGTTGCTACAGGATCGTGGATTTGAAGTAGGACTAATCGATCCCACTCTTTTTACTAAGAAGGTCAACGGGGAGTTGTTTGTATGCCAACTATATGTTGATGATATTATCTTTGGTTCTCCTAACAAAGCTTTCAATGAGGAATTTGCCGCTCTCATGACCTCCAAGTTTAAGATGTCTTCGATGGGAGAGTTGAAGTTCTTCCTTGGTTTTGACATCAAACAAAGAAGAGAAGGAACCTTCATCAACCAAGCCAAATACACTCAAGACATGCTTAAAAGATTCAAGCTAAGTGATGTCAAGCCGGCTTCTACACCAATGCCTACCAAGTGCCAACTTGACATCGATCCCAATGGTAAAGTGGTGGATCAAAAGGTATATCGCTCCATGATTGGCTCCTTGCTTTACCTTTGTGCATGTAGACCAGATATCATGTTGAGTGTGGGGATGTGTGCACGTTTTCAAGCCGCACCAAAGGAAAGTCACTTTGTGGCGGTCAAGCGAATCTTTCGATATTTGGCTCATACCCCAAACTTTGGCTTATGGTACCCAAGAGGAGCAAACTTCAAGCTTGAAGGTTTCACGGATTCCGATTGGGCGGGAGACAAAGTGGATAGGAAGTCCACTTCCGGAGGGTGCCAATTTCTTGGTTGCTCTTTGGTAAGTTGGTCTTCCAAGAAGCAAAGTTGTGTGTCTCTCTCGTCCACCGAAGCGGAGTATGTGGCGGCCGGTAGTTGTTGTGCTCAACTCCTATGGATGAGGCAAACTTTAAAGGAGTACGGTGTCATTTGTGACAAAGTGCCTCTTTGGTGTGATAATGAAAGTGCCATCAAGATTTCTCTCAACCCGGTGCAACACTTCAAGACGAAGCACATTGAGATTCGGTATCACTTCATCCGGGATCACATTAGGCGTGGGGAGATCGAGCTCAAGTATGTCAACACTCATGATAACCTTGCAGATATTTTCACGAAGCCCTTGGATGAAGCAAGATTTCGCGAGTTAAGGCATGAGCTAAATATCATTGATTTGAGCAATGTGACTTGAACCCGTGCACCCCCCACCACACTCAACTTGTTGTCTAGTTTAGGTGTAGGCATGGACATAGGGGGAGTGTTGTTCTCTCAATGAACTCTCCCTCCCCCCATTATGCATAAAACGATCAACTCTTTCACATTAGCCATTTGTGATGGTACTTGTGCTTCAAAGACGAGTTTTGGTCATGGGCCCAAGGATAATTCTTCGTGGTGCCATACCAATTGACTCAAACATAGGTGGCTCCGGCCACTGCCCTCTCTTGAGAGAGGCCAGAGCCCGCTCCTCTTTTGTTTGGTTGCCTTGAAGGAGTGGGTTCCGGTTCGTTGCACGCGTTTATGGTGTCTTGTTGGTCCTTGTTTTTAGTATCTTTGCCTTCCCGTTCTTTTTGTGCGTTTTTCTGTGAGTCTAGAAGCAGTTTTTGGTTGCTAGCAGTACTACCGCCGCTGGCGAGCGGTACTACCGCTCCAAGCGGTACTACCGCTCCCCAGTGCGGTACTACCGCTGAGGGGCGCGGGCAAGGGTTATATCAGTGGCAGGGGGAGTTTCTTCTCCCCCATACCCATTCGCTCACCCCCATGCCTGTTCCTCTCTCTCTCTAGCAACCGGCGCCGCGGGAGGGCTCCGGCGGATCTTCCTCTCCGGGCCATCCCTCTCCATTCGCTTCGGTGGAGACGATCCCCACCTTGTCCTCTTGCCATGGATGCCGGTATTGCCCCCGTTCTCTTGTTCTTTTTGTCTAGGTTTCCAATCTAGCATCTTAGGGGCAGTAGCAGTTGCATCTCTAGATTTTTGGTCAAATCTAGGCTTGAGTTGGATGGAGAATGCTTCTAGGCAGTGTGGATTGATGTTTGGTTGGAGTATTTTTGAATTTGGTAGGACGGTAGTGCCGGATCTAACCACAGTAGTAGGAAACTGTTGTTTCCCCGCCCCGAGCGGTACTACCGCCCTCTCTAGGGCGGTACTACCGCTTGGAGCGGTACTACCGCTCCCTGTGGAGCGGTACTACCGCTCATGGCGGTACTACCGCTATCATGTCGCGGTACTACCTCTCTCTACCAAATTCCACTCTACTTCTACCTTTCAGTGATCTTTTTGCTCGTGTTTTGTGGCTTATGCTTGTGCTTTCTGGTTGTTTGCGTGTTCTTGTGTGTGGTTCCAGGTGATGAGGTCCCTGAGCATCAGGCTCGTCGTGTCAATCCCGGACGTGCCACGTCCAAGCGCTACCGTACCACCGAGCCTGCCAGAGGATCCTCAAGTGCTGCACCTCCACCTCCACCTCCACCTCAACTCCAGAAGAAGTCAGGGGTCAAGCCCAAGCCCGGCAAGACTGTGCCAGAAATGCCGCGAAAGGAGTTCTGGGCAAGGCGCCGCCACAACCCGTATGAAGCTGCCCAAGAACCCACTTTGGTCAACCGTCCGTTCTGGAGCAAGTTCCAGTTTGCCATCTTCTTCGATGTTCTCAAAGCCAAGAAGAACTTCTTTGTCAACGTGCACTCCATCGACACTGACCATATGGAGCAAGATCCTGACTACTTTGGTGAAGCTCTTCAGATGTGCACTCAACTGAACATTCTTGGAGTCATGAAATTCAACAAGGACTTTGATGCTGATATTGTGGCCCAATTCTATGCCACGGTTCACCTTGGGACTGATGAGGACAGGACTCTCACCTGGATGACCAATGGCAAGTTGCTTTCCGTCAAGTGGAGAGCGTTTATGCAGTTGATTGGGGTGCAAGATCTTGGACTTGAGTCTCCTGTTGGCTTTCGCCCCCACGCCCGTGCCCATTGCACCCACAAGCAAGCTCTCTGGCCCTACTGCACTCTGAAGGTCAACCAGGAGACAAAGAAGGAAACCTATGAGCTGCCTGCCTTTCTAGATATCCTTCACCGCATCTTCAGAGAGACTCTTTTCCCTCGCATTGGGAATCTGGACCAGGTTCACTCTTATCTTGTGGACATGCTTCTTTTCTGCCAGCGTGAGAAGGAAAATCCCACCGGAGAGTCTTTGGATATTTCTCATGTGATGTGGTCTGAGCTGTTGTCTGCTATCTCCGAGCGCAAGTGCCTGATCTATGGTCCCTTCATCATGCTGCTCATTGAGAAAGCCTGGGATCATATATATCCTAATGTGCCACTGGAGTGTGGAGAGTTGATCTCCCATGATGTCAAGCGTCTGAGGAAGAAGGATAACTGGGGCACTCAGGCCCCTAAGACTGGAGTCCCTTCGTCTGCTGCTGCCATGGAGACAGAGGAGGAGCCTGCAGCTGATGATGATGAGGATGATGACTACATGCCTTCTGAGGCAGAGCCCTCTTGGGCTAAGAAGCTCAAGTCTAAGATGAAGAAGCTGTAATGCATGGAGGCTCACGGTCAGTACATGACTCATGTGGCTGAGAAGAAGGCTCGAGGTCGTCACAAGGAGCTCATGCGCCAGTTGGGTGCTACTGTCCAGAGTGGATCTGAGGACCAGCTTACTGAGGAGGAGGAGTGGATTCAACAACACTGCCCGTGGACCGATTCTGAGGCCGAGCACTTCCAGACTGACGAGGTGGTGCCGATGATTCCGCCGGGCTCTGATGCGTGTGTCCCTCATTTTCTCTCACCTGGAGCGGTAGCAACACTCCCTCTCCTTTTTGGCGTCTCAATGCCAAAGGGGGAGAGAGTTTAGGGATTTGCGAGTGTGTCTTTCGTCTCTTATTCGTGTCGTGTTTGTGTTTTCCTCGCATTTGCTTTGGTTGGTTTGTCTGTGAGACCTAAGTTCGAGTGAGACCTAAGTTCGAGTCATATGGTGTAAGACATATGCTACCTTCATTTCCCGTATCATTATCTATGTCTATCTAGCTTATGAGTTGCGTGCTTATCTTGTTATATCATCTATGCTGCTCTCATACACCATGCTTAGATTATTGGTCTCTAAAATGTAGGGGGAGCTTTGATCCTAGTATGTGTGCTGTGCAGTCCAAAGCACTTATCTAAATAGCACACATCTAAGGGGAGCCCATCTACATGTTAGGACCGTGGGGTTTGTATGCTTACTATATATCGTGTTTATGCAAATCCCGTATTGTCATCAATCCACCAAAAAGGGGGAGATTGTAAGGGCATATTTATTCCCCAGTGGTTTTGGTGATTGATGACAATGCTTTTGCAGACTAATCGTGTGCGTTAAGTTCTTTCAGAGAATCATCCATTGGCACGAGACGATTTCCTTCCCTCGGTGTTTTATCCAAGACGGTGTAGCTCCTGCGTTTCGTTGTTGGTGGACTAGTTTCGTAGGAGTCACCGTACTATTAAGAGGGGATCCGCTTTGGTAAGACTTGGGTGGAATCAACACGTACACATCCTCTTCACACCCGCCGTCTTCCTTTCGCATCTTTGGAGCTGCACGTCTCTTCCGTACCTGCTTCGCCCTGTGCCAGCGGTAGTACCGCGATCTACAGCGGTAGTACCGCCGAAGCCTCCCAGCGGTAGTACCGCTCCCTAGAGCGGTAGTACCGCTCCGCAGAGCGGTAGTACCGCTCACAGGTTTCGGCCGTAGTAGCGCAGTAGTACCGCGCCTACTACCGCCTCGATTCGAGACGGTGTTTTCTCGTGTCGGGTTTTGCGGCACTACAAGCGGTAGTAGAAGCGGTAGTACCGCTCCGAGCGGTAGTACCGCTCCTACTCCCGCGGTAGTACCGCTCTGGGGCCAGTGGCCTGGCTTCCCCTTCCGCGCGGTAGTACCGCTCTCAGCGGTAGTACTGCCCTGCCCCAACGGTAGTACCGCCCTGTGCGGGGCTGCTCAGTGGGGTAACGGTTGGATGTGTTCCCCCACTATATAAAGGGGTCTTCTTCCTCCTAGTTGACCTACCTCTTTCCCCCAAAGCTCCATTGTTGCTCAAAGCTCCATTTTCGCCCGATCTCTCTCCCTAGCCAATCAAACTTGTTGATTTGCTCGGGATTGGTTGAGAAGGCCCAGATCTACACTTCCACCAAGATAAATTTGATTCCCCCCACTTATCCCTTGCGGATCTTGTTACTTTTGGGTGTTGAGCACCCTAGACTGTTGAGGTCACCTCGAAGCCATACTCCATTGTGGTGAAGCTTCGTGTTGTTGTTGTTGTCGTTGTTGGGAGCCTCCGATTGTTGTGGAGATAGCCCCAACCTTGCTTGTAAAGGTTCGGTCGCCGCCTTCAAGGGCACCAATAGTGGAATCATGGCATCTCGCATTGTGTGAGGGCGTGAGGAGAATACGGTGGCCCTAGTGGCTTCTTGGGGAGCATTGTGCCTCCACACCGCTCTAACGGAGACGTACTTCCCCTTAAAAGGAAGGAACTCTGGTAACACATCCTCGTCTCCATCGGCTCCACTCTTGGTTATTTCGTGCCTTTACTCTTGCAAGCTTACTTGTTGTTATATCCCTTGCTTGCTTGTCTACTAGTTGTTATTGCATCATATAGGTTGCTCACCTAGTTGCACATCTAGACAACCTATTTTGTTGCAAAGTTTAATTTGGTAAAGAAAAGGTTAAAAAAATTTAGTTGCCTATCCACCTCCCCTCTAGTCAACCATATCGATCCTTTCAGGGGGGAGTGCAACCGCTTCAATATCGGGGAAGCCCATGTGGCACTTCAACGGGGAAGACGACGCCACCCGCTGCGGTCGTAAGGGTCCGGACTCTGCCACTGCTTTGGCAAGGATATTGTCCGAATTATACAAAGGGGAAGAGGAGGAATTCCTTCGCATTAAACCGCGGGACGAATTCTCTCTGTACAACCCCCTAGAGTGGGTAAGTCGTCATTCCTTTCCCTGTTTCACTTACTTTAGCGTTCTTCTGCTAAGATTGCCTGCATCGATGTTTCCGAGCAGGAACTGAGGAGGGCCGTAGAAGGAATCTTCAGCCCCTCCCGGCAGCCAGAGGACCCCGGAAGGGCCCTAGATCCAGGTCTCAAAGAAGATCCGGATATTACCGTGGAGCTTGTCAACGGGGTATTTTATCAAGCGAGCTGGGATGGCGCCTCAGTGGCCATTACGGTCAACTATCCCGGACTGCTCCCTGTGTCGCGTGTAAGACAAACTAAAAAACCATATCCTCCGAAGAGGACTTCCCTCAGGTATTATGCTTTACCCTTGAGGCGTCGTGCTGTTTGCAGAGACGACCGTCGGAGCGCGGGGCCGAGCCCCTAGGGACTCATCAGCCACGGGCGTACGGATCGGGCAGGCTCAAGAGGAAGGCGGTGAGGGTCGACACACCCATGCAGAGGTAAAGTAATAACTTGTCCTGTGATTATAGTATTTGAAATATAACATCGCCCTTTGCGTCTGGCAGGAAGAGAAGCAGCCGGACTATATCCGGGGATCCCGCCAATCACGCCTCCACCAGCTGGGTTCAAGAACCAGTTTCGAGAGCGGAGGTGGACACGGGGCCAGTTTCGCCTAGTTCTCCGATAGAGGACGCGGATATGTTTTCGGCCACAAACTCCGAAGTGGAGAGTGCCATGAATCACCGGTGTCGGAGGGCCGTGCTTCGGAACAACATCTTTTCCGAAGAGGCGTTTAATGCCTTCAATTCGGCAGACGCATACGTCCGAGCTGCTCAGGGCGGGCTTGCCCGAGCGACGAACCAGTATACCAAAGATATATGGGTAAGAAGCTTTCATAAGTATGTATAACAGTAGCCCCTGAGACTTGAAATAGTTGGAACAACTATTTTAAGGATCAATTTATGCACAGGTCCTTGTAGATAAGAATGAACAATTGGCTCGGGAGCTGGAGGAATGCAAGGCACAGCTGAGGGACAAAGTTGCCGAGTTAGAGGAATCCCAGAAGGCCTCATTTGGTAACATTTGACTTAACTGTATGAGGATGCACCAGTTAGTAAATGGCTGGTATGACTAGTCTAACAGAAAATTCTGCAGACAATCCCGGGGTGAATCCGAAGGGCGTAACGGATGACGACTCGCATCTTAAAAGGCATCTAAAGGCTGGCGAGTGCATCCTTACGCAAGTTAAGCAAGAGAAGAACAATCTTCAAGATGCCAATATTCGGCTGGACGTGGAGTTAAAAGACGTCTGCGCTCAACTGGCAGACTCCATGAAGGAGAACAAAAGGCTTCGACGCGGCATTTATGGTGAGTGCCCAAACGAACTGTATGATAGTTCGGCGAGGAAGTATATTGAAAGAATTTTGCTTGCAAGAATGTTAACGGGTCGCCTTGAAGAGGAGATGCCCTCATATACAAGTGATTTACTGCAAGACCTCTCGCAACTGCACGAGCGAGGTCGGCAAGTGATGCAGGGTGTTGATCAGGCCTTGTGGCCATCAAGCTTATTGCCGAACGGCATGGGGGAGCTTGTGGATATGCTTCAAGGAGCACGGCGGTGCTTCCTACTATGGAAGATGTCGGCTTGCCGGGAAGGTGCAAGAGAAGCCTGGGCTATGGTGAAGACGCGCTACACCAAGCTGGACCCGAACCATATGGCCGAAGTAGGACCGGCGGGGCCCGATGGGCAAGAAATCCCCGTGAGCCTGGTATATGACCAGGTAGCGTTAACCGCCAAGTATTCTCAACAGGATTGTAAGCTAATAGCCTGTTGGATGGTATAGAAGAAGAATATAATCAGTCCAAGTGACTATGTATTTTAATGGACATAATTAGTCCCTAGCCGGATTAAAATCATTTGTCATGGCGGAACCTTTTCGCTTCAGCCCCCGGATCTTATAGTCCGGGGTGTGTCCGAATACCCGCTCAGTTATACAAGACCGGGGTATGCATGGAGACAAGGCGTAGGGGTCATAAGTGCTTGAACAGACAATTACCCAACTAGTTATGTTATATTACATGGATAGTAAGAAACATCTTCCAGGGAGAATAGTTCCGTTAGGGATTCCTTTCCCTGGGTACGCATGTGACAATGCACATGTCCGGCCTGCGAACGATGGCGCAGGATACAAGACTTCTGGGGATTTATGTTGTGATAAACGTATACATCTTTTGTTCACTGATCGAATATTCTCTTAAGGAAACCAGCTTTCGGCTTCACCCAGTCTGAGGTACACATCCGGCTGAACCGGCAGTAACAATCGCAGAGGCGCTCCCCTTATGCCCTAGCCGAATTAAGGGGAACGTAGGGCATAAAAACTAGAGCCAGGCAACCCAGCTTGGCCACATCTTAAGTCATATCAATGCATATAATGGTGAAGAAAAGGCACATATGAAAAATAAACTCATATGTGATGGGCAAAAAGCCATTTCAGTAATTATTTTTAGCTTTCGTATAGGGAGCCCCCAGGTATTGCTTACACACATAGTGCGGCCGGAGTGATCCGGGAGTCCGCACTGTATTAAGTACTTTGAGTGAAGAGAAAAAAGGGTCGAGAAAGAAAAAATAGGGGTGGAGCATAAAAAAAGGGAGGGAGTAAGGAGACGAACACTGAGTTCGGCGTTAGGCGTAGAATCTCCGGAGTCTGGCCGCGTTCCATGGGTTCGGCTCGAGTCTGTTATCGGATGCATTACGTAAGCGGTACGCTCCTCCGGTGAGAACTTTGTCAATGACGAAGGGACCTTCCCACTTGGGTTTGAGTTTGTCCTTCTTCTTCTCCGGTAGGCGTAGAACGAGCTCGCCAATATTGTAAGTTTTGGCCCACACTTCTCTGCTTTGGTATCATCGAGCCTGCTGCTGATAGAATGCGGAACGGGCTCACGCTCCTCTTCCAGGGCATCCAAATTGTCTTGCCGATCTAACTCGGCTTCCTTCTCTTCGTACATGCGTACGTGTGGCGAATCATGTATTATGTCGCAGGGTAGTACTGCTTTTCCTCACTTTACACCATAAAAAATGGTGTATATCCGGTGGTGTGATTCGGTGTGGTCCACAACCCCTAGAGTACGAAGTCGAGCTCCTCGAACCAGTGCGTATCTGATTCTGTCAAAGATCACACTAGTCTGGGTTTGATGCCGTTCATGATGAGACCGTTTGCCCGTTCGACCTGGCCGTTTGTTTGAGGATGGTAGACGGAAGCGTAGTCCAGCTTAATGCCCATTTTGCCGCACCAAGTTTTCACTTCATCGGCTGTGAAATTTGAGCCATTATCAGTGATGATGCTGTGGGGGACACCGTATCGGTGTACGACCCCGGATATGAAGTCTATCACTGGTCCGGATTTGGCCGTTTTGACTGGTTTGGCTTCTATCCATTTGGTGAACTTGTCCAACATGACTAATAAGTATTTTTTCTTATGGCTTCCCCCTTTAAGAGGTCCGACCATATCCAGCCCCCAGACCACGAAGGGCCAAGTGATGGGGATTGTTTGGAGAGCGGTAGGGGGCATATGGCTCTGATTGGCGAAAAGCTGGCAACCGACGCAATGTTGGACAAGGTCATGTGCGTCTGCTCGGTAGGCCAATAGAAGCCTGTACGGAAGGCCTTGCTGACTAGTGCTCGAGCGGAGACGTGGTGTCTGCCCAGTCCGGCATTGATTTCAGCCAAGAGTTGCCGCCCTTCCTCTTTGGAGATGCACCTTTGGAGCACTCCGATCGCGCTTTTCTTATAGAGTTCCCCTTCATGGACTTTGTAAGCTTTAGAACGCCGGACAATGCAGCGTGCTTCATTTTGGTCTTCGGGGAGCTCCTGCCTATTTAGGTAGGCCAAGAAAGTCCCAGTCCACGGGGCAATGACGGCCATGATTTCGTGGGCCGAAGATGCTATTTCGGTGGCAGAGCCTCCGATTGTGTCTGATGGTTCGGAATCTGGGGGTGTGTTCGGGTCCGTGCTAGTATTGCCGGACTCCCCTTCCCATACTACAGATGGCTTGAACAACCTTTCCAAGAATATGTTAGGTGGGACAGGGTCGCGTTTAGCGCCGATGCGGGCGAGGACGTCCGCCGCTTGATTGTTTTCCCGAGCCACATGGTGGAATCCGAGCCCCTCGAACCGAGCTGAGGACGACATTAAGGTAGGACGCCATTTTCGGATCCTTGGCATCAAAGTCCCCATTTATTTGTGATATTGCGAGTTTCGAATCCCTGCGCACTTCCAGGCGTTGGATGCCCATAGAGACTGCCATCCGAAGACCATGCAACAGAGCCTCGTATTCGGCTGCATTGTTGGAGTCTGTGTATAATATTTGGAGGACGTACTGGACTGTGTCACCGGTGGGAGACGTTAGGACTACACCTGCTCCCAATCCGGCCAGCATTTTAGAGCCATCGAAGTGCATGATCCAGTTGGAGTACGCGCCGTACTCTTTAGGGAGTTCGGCTTCCGTCCATTCAGCGACAAAGTCAGCCAGTACTTGCGACTTGATGGCCCACCGTGGTTTATATATTATGTCGAATGGAAGGAGCTTGATAGCCCATTTGGCAATCCGGCCCGTAGCGTCGCGGTTATTTATTATGTCATCGAGTGGTACTTCGGAGGCCACTGTAATCGAACACTCTTGAAAGTAGTGCCGCAGCTTCCGGGATGCCATGAAGACTGCGTATGCTATTTTTTGATAGTGTGGGTATCGGGATTTGCATGGGGTGAGGATCGTGGATACGTAATAAACCGGCTTTTGGAGCGGGAATTTGTATCTGTCAACCTCTCGTTCGACGACGAGCACTGCGTTTACAACTTGATGTGTTGCGGCTATGTACAGTAGCATAGGCTCGCCGATATTCGGGGTTGTTAGGACTGGATTACTGGCCAGTAAGGTCTTTATTTCATCGAGTCCGGCCGCGGCTGCATCCGTCCATACGAAGTGTTCGGTGCGCCGAAGGAGGTGGTAAAGAGGTAATGCCTTTTCTCCTAACCTGGAGATAAAGCGGCTCAAAACGGCCACGCATCCAGCTAGTTTCTGGATGTGCTTGAGGTCTGTTGGTATAGCCAACTGCGACAGAGCTCGGATTTTTGCCAGATTCGCTTCAATTCCTCTATTGGAAACAATGAAGCCCAACAGTTTCCCCGAGGGGACGCCGAAGACGCATTTTTCTGGATTCAACTTGATGTTGTATGTCCGGAGGTTATTGAATGTAAGCCTCAAGTCATCTATTAGGGTTTCGACGTGTCTAGTTCTTATGACCACGTCGTCCACATATGCTTCCACTGTTTTGCCGATTTGTTTTGCCAGGCATGTTTGAATCATGCGTTGATAGGTTGCGCCGGCATTCTTGAGCCCGAAAGGCATAGCGTTGAAGCAAAAAAGGGCCATATGGCGTTATAAAAGCTATTGCAGCTTGGACAGACTCTGCCATCTTTATTTGATGGTATCCAGAGTATGCGTCGAGAAAACACAGTGAGTCGTGTCCAACTGTGGCATCGATGATTTGATTGATGCGAGGGAGGGGAAAGGGATCCTTGGGGCAAGCCTTGTTGAGGTCTTTGAAGTCAACGCATAGGCGCCAGGATTTGTCCTTCTTTGGTACCATTACCAAATAATTTGCCAGCCAATCCGGATGTTTAATGTCCCTGATGAATCCGGCCTCGAGTAGCTTGGCTAACTCTTCCCCCATTGCCTGTCGTTTGGGCTCCGAGAATCGCCTTAGGGTCTGTTTTATAGGTTTATATCCCTTTAGTATGTTAAGGCTATGCTCGGCCAATCCACGCGGGATGCCCGGCATGTCCGATGGGTGCCAGGCGAAAATGTCCCAATTCTCGCGTAAAAAGTCTCGTAGTGCGGCGTCCATTGCGGGGCTCAACTGTGTCTCGACGGAAGCTGTCTTCATGGGGTCTGTTGGTTGGACTTGGAATTTGACTATCTCGTCTGCGGGTTTAAATGAGGTGGACTTGGGTCGCTTGTCAAGTATCACGTCATCCCTGTCCACGATGGCCCATAGCGTTGTTAGTTCTTCGGCTGCTAGGGCTTCGGATAATGCCTCTAGGGCCAGTGCTGCGGGTTTTTTTTCGGCGCGAAGTGCGACGTCTGGATCACTGGCTAGAGTGATGATTCCATTGGGCCCGGGCAGTTTAAGCTTCATGTACCCGTAATGGGGTATGGCTTGAAAGCTTGTAAACGCGTCCCGCCCTAAAAGGGCGTGGTATCCACTGCTAAAAGGAGCCACTTGGAATGTGATCTCTTCGGACGTGTAATTTTCCGGGGTGCCGAATACCACATCAAGTGTGATTTTTCCCGCACACCGCGCTTCCCGACTAGGGATAATTCCCCTGAAGGTGATGCCGCTTTGCTCAATGCGGCCTTTATCAATTTCCATCTTGTCAAGCGTTTCTTCATAGATCAAGTTTAATCCGCTTCCGCCGTCCATGAGTACTTTAGTGAGCCGGAAGCCGTCCATGATTGGGCTAAGGACCAGAGCGGCCAGTGCCCGGACAGTCTGGAATCGGGGTTCATCACTGGCATTGAAAGTTATAGAAGCATCGTTCCAGGGGTTTATCTTTGCCACATGGCAAATTTCAGCAGAGCTTCGATGAGCTCGCTTGCGCCTATTGTTTGAGGCGAAAGTCTCGAAGACTGTTAATACTGCATTGTGTTCGTTGGCGGGATGTTATTCTGCTTTATGGCTTGCAAGAAGATCCTCGCCGCTTTTTGCGACCTGCCGGAGTATCCAACATGCTCTAAGGCTATGGGTTGGAGTCGTGTCCGGAGTGCTGTGGAGTTTACATGGTCCATTGAGCCATTCTTCCAATACGGTTCCCCGCCCTGGGGTGCGCTTTGGTTTCTTGGGAACAGGATCGGCCGACTTATGAGAGTTCGCCCGTTTAGTTCGGGCAAAGGTCTTGGTGGGAGCCGTACTGTCCCAAAATTCTGTTTGGGTTTTCCAGGCGCTTTCCATCGCGCAGTACTTCTGTACTATGATTGCCAAATCCGCGAAGTGTACTAGGTCACGGCGGCTTATAGCATTAAGGAGTCCCTTGTCCGTGCAGTTTTTGCAGAAGAGTAAGACTACGTCCTCCTCGCGGCAGTCCTTGACCTTGTTAAACGCAAGGAGGAATCTGGCCCAGTAGCAATGTACAGTCTCCTGGGGCTCTTGCCTGATGCGGGAGAGACGGTTTAAGTCCTGGTGGGTGTTGTTAGCTGAATCCAGATTCTGATCCGATCTAACACCCAGGGGCGTGGGAGGTTCCGAGCCTGACAGCTCGGGATCCGGAGTGCTACACAATTTCTTCGGCCCAATGCCCGATTCTAAGTCCGGGACCTGGGTCATGTCTCCCTTTGAGCGGGTATTCGGCTCGAGGAGTTCGAATCCGGACATAATTCATCCTCAAAGTCGAGGGGCTATCCGTGTGTGGTTCCTCCACTACCGCTATCTCGTGGGTGGCCGGTGGAGATCTGATATCCCTTTGGTCGGGTTTAAGCCCGATCCGGTCATAGTCTGTAGCGACTCCCAGAGCGGCAATGCGATCCAAGAGCTCATTAAGGGAGGAGAGCTCCATAGGATCTATCTGTTTGGCGAGTTCCGAACTGACGCGAAGGTTACGATTGATGACCTAAGAGGCCATCGTCGGCGCTGCCGCCGATGGGGCGGCCATGATAAAGCCGCCAAGTCGGAGAGTTTGGCCTACAGCCAGAGTTCCTCCCGAGGTAATGCTGTCCTTGACGACGAGATGAGCCATCGAGCCTTGTGGCGACGACACAGAGGAACTCTCAATGAAAGCACCAATGTCGGTGTCAAAACCAGCGGATCTCGGGTAGGGGGTCCCGATTTGTGCATCAAGACTGATGGTAATAGGAAGCAAGGGACACAGATGTTACCCAGGTTCGGGCCCTCTCCATGGAGGTAAAACCCAACTTCGTGGTTGATTAATATTGAAGATATGGGTAGTACAAGAGTAGATCTACCACGAGATCGTAGAGGCTAAACCCTAGAAGCTAGCCTATGATGGTATGATTGTAATTGTGATCGGCCTTCTAAGGACCAACCTCTCCGGTTTATATAGTCACCGGAGAGGGCTAGGGTTTACATGGAGTCGGTTACAAGGAAGGAAACACAATATTCAGATCGCCAAGCTTGTCTTCCACGCAAAGGAGAGTCCCATCCGGACACGGGCCGAAGTCTTGAGTATTGTATCTTCACGCTTCAATAGTCCGGACGATGTATACAGTCCGGCTTGTCCGGATACCCCCTAATCGAGGACTCCCTTGGTAGCGGCGACCTACAAGCAAAGGGCAAGCACGACGGCGCTCGATTCTATCTGTGGGAGGGAGAGAAGATGAGAGGGAGAAGAAGGAAGGAGAGGAGGGATAAATGGTGTGAAAGCACACAAGCTCGTGGACACTATTCGACGGTCTTTGCTAATAAGACACAATTCCTAAGCTTTGTGATATCTCCCATACAACATGGTTTGGAAGGTTTGGACTTGTTAAGCTTCATGCGTTAGTCAATGCAATAAAAAAACTGAACTAATGAAAAGTGCTAGTCAATCCATATGTACACTTCAACACGCTCTTTCACGTGTGACACAAAAGTCAAACATGTTAAGCTTCGTGCACTAGCCAACGCAACTAAAAGTCCGAAGTAACGAAAAGGGACAGGGAATACACATGTACACTTCAATAGGGCTCCACCCAAGATAAATTTCTTTGTCCGGTTAGCAATTAAAGATAGAATTTGTACTGCCAATAGGTTGGCCAAGCGGGGGTGGACAAATTATCATCTTTGCCTCCTTTGCAAGAGGGAACCCGAACGTGCGGAACATCTTTCTTCAAATGTCGTTACTCCCTTAGGCTTCGGAACTTGGTCATTGAGAAACTTCACCTTGAGAACATTGACACATCTTCATGGCCTATCGAGGACTCCATGAAGAATTGATGGTCAAGTAGAATCCGCATCGGCCCACCTCATCAAAAAGCCATGGCTTCGCTTACGATGCTATTGTCTTGGACCATTTGAAACGAGTGAAACTATGACGCCCCCGATTCAATCGTACACTAATCATACACGCAAATGTGTACAATCAAGATCAGCGACTCATGGGAAGATATCACAACACAACTCTAGACACAAATAAAAATAATACAAGCTTCATATTACAAGCCAAGGCCTCGAGGGATTGAATACATCAGCTCGAATACAAACGAGTGCGGAAGAAACAATATCTGAGTACAAACATAAGTTAAACAAGTTTGCCTTAAGAAGGCTAGCACAAAAGCAACATAGATCGAAAAGGCAAGACCTCCTGCCTAGGAGCCTCCTAACTACTCCTGGTCATCGGTGGTCTCTATGTGGTAGTAGGCACCCTCGGCGTAGTAGTAGTCTTCGGTGGTGGCATCTGGCTCGTGGACTCCGCCATCTGATCACAACAATCAGGTATAGGGAAAAAGGGGGTGGGGGCAAAGCAACCATGAGTACTCATCCAAAGTACTCACAAGACTTATATTAGAACTATACTAAGTATGCATCAATTTCAAATAAATTGGTTGTATCTGTGGACTGAACTGCAGGATGCCAGAAGAGAAGGGAAAGCCTAGCCTATCAAAGACTAACATCTTCAAGCATCTTGCAACATTTAAAAGAGTACAAAATATCATTTTATTAATAGCAAGCATGTTGTGGTATTAGTGCCCAGAGATCCTTCCTCGACTCCCTGCGAGGAAGCAATCTCGGAGCCATCATGTACTATTTACATCTCAATATCCAGTTCTAGTTGTATAGATTGGATACAACTTCAAGCCGTCCTTTTACCGGGGACACGACTATTTGAATACATAAACTTTCCTGCAGGGGTGCACTACATTACCCAACACGCTCGATCCCTCTGGCCAGACACACTTTCCGGGGTCATGCCCGGCCTCGGAAAATCAACACGTCGTAGCCCTACCTAGGCTCAACAGAGAGGCTAGCGTGTCGGTCTACATTCTAAGCACATAGGGGTCTTGGGCCTATCGCCCTTTGCACTCCTGCACGTCCGACCACTACAAAAAAAAGACACATCCGTGACATTTTGGACCGAACGAAATTTTGTTCTGTCATACATATGACACTTCTATGACGATAATTGTGACAAAACCCGGTATCATCATAGATGTGGTGGGCTCCTACTTCTATGACAAAAAATCATGACAAAAAATGGGCTTTTCGTCCTGGGTGGGCCAGAGACACAGCTGCATGACATTCTTTGGGCCGTCCATGACGGAAAAAACCGTGGTAGAAGCAAGGGGGAGGAAAATTTCGGGGAGTTGCCCGTTACGGTGGGAGGTGGGGGCCGAGCGATGCGCGTTTCTCTCGTACACGTGCAAGGCGTTGGCTCTAATTGAACCCGAGCGAGGCGTTCGGCTCTAACTGAACCCGAGCGATTGCACTGCAGGCTACGCGTTACTAAACCCGAGCGATCGATCGATGGCTGTTAACTGAACCCGATGGAGCGATTCCTTCGCTACTGCTGCTAACTGAAGCCGATCGATTGGATGAACAGTGAGCGTT
>NC_041385.1:196682030-196688726 GCF_002162155.2 Triticum dicoccoides | reverse complement strand
GGCTGGATGAACAGTAGACGGTGGAGGGGTGGCCGTGGAGGGGTGGTTGAACAGGACCCCGTGGTGTGGAGGGCTGGATGAACAGTAGACGGTGGAGGGGTGCCCGTGGAGGGGTGGTTGAACAGTAGCCGGTGGAGTAGAGCGCGGTGGAGGCTGGATGAACAGGAGCCCGTGGAGGCTGGAGGAGGTCGACGGTAGCCCGTGGAGGCTGGAGGAGGTCAACGGTGGAGATGAACAATATCCCGTGGAGTCCCGTTTTGTGGTACGCCACACCCCTCCCGATGAACAGGACCCCCGTTTCGACCGTAGCGCTCCAACACAAGTCCGTTTCGCGGTACGACACCCCCCGATCAACAGGACCCCCGTTTCGACCGTAGGAGGTCTGTTTCCTCTGTTTTGCGGTACGCCACACCACTCCTGATCAATAGGACCCCCGTTTCGACCGTAGGAGGTCCGTTTCCTCCGTTTTGCGGTACGCCAGGCCCCTACCGATCAACAGGACCCCGTTTCGAATGTGGCTGGTCGAACACAAGGCCGTTTCCTCCGTTGTGCGGTACACCAGGCCTCGTTTCCATCGCCTGTTCCATCCAAGCCCTCCCGATGAACACGACCATGCATTTTGTTCCGACCCAGCCGGTTGGCTCCCACGCGTTCCGTTGCCTCCCGATGAACACGACGCATTCCGTTGCCTCCCCATGAACACGACGACGACCCTGTTTCTTCATTCCGACCCAGCCATGTACGTATGCGCGAGTAGGCGTTCGAGACCCCGCCCATATGTACACATACGTGCCCGTATTTTCTTTCTTGCACCCTGGGCGCTGTACGTACGTGTACATGCTACATGCGCGCCTCTACTACGACACGTGCACGCCTCTACAATGACCAGTATGTACGTACATGCTCGCGACCAGAATGACAATGCTACATACGCTTCGACCAGGTGGGTCCCGACTGTCAGGCACTTCCTTGCCTGCGAAGATGTAGCTGGTGGGTCCCAGCAGTCAGGGGGGCGAATTGTTTTTTTTTGCCTGGACGCACTTCCTTGCGTGCGAAGATGTAGCTGGTGGGTCCCAGCAGTCAGGGGGGGCGAATCATTTTTTTGCCCGGACGCACTTCCTTGCATGCGAAGGTGTCGCTGGTGGGTCCCAGCGGTCAGGGGGGCGAATCGTTTTGTTTTTTTGCCCGAACGCACTTCCTTGCGTGCGAAGATGTAGATGGTGGGTCCCAGCAATCAGGGGGAAACGTTTTTTTTCGCGAAATACAGTGGCCCGTCTGGTGGGTCCCGGCTGTCAGGTGGAGGAATCATTATTTTCTATGTAATAAGGAGGCACTTCCTTGCTGTGGCCGTGGACCCAGCTGTCAGCCTCTCCACGTACAGTCCACGTCCGATGGAAGTCATTCCTTGACCACATTGACCACGCCGTGCCGAGAGCACCAGGGCGGTGGACGACGGCGAGGCCTAGGAAGGGGACGACGGGGAGCTGGGGAAGACGCGGTAGGGGAAGCCCGCGCAGAGAGGAGTACGAGGGTTCAATGGTTCGGCTGCGGTGTGAGGCTGCCTTCGCCGCAGGGCCTGGCCAGTGGTGGGAATAGTAGGGGGCGGTGAGGCCTCCGCGGCAGCACAGCCGGCCATGGGAGGCATGAGCATGGGGCACGACCGGTGCTGCTTTGGGCGGCTGGAGCAAGAAGACCAGAGGTTGAAGAAGCACTACGGCCGTTGGATGGACATCGTACGGTCACTGGAGCTAGAATCGTTCATATTGACTAAAGTTGACAAAGGCCCCCGTCCCAGTCAACTTAGTAGGCCCACAAGTCAGCCTCCCACCATGGTGGGTTCCAGCTAGCAAGGGGAGTATTCATTTTTTTGTGCGTAATAAGGAGGCACTTCCGGTGGGTCCGAGTTGACAGCGCGGGGAACGTTTTTTTCGCGAAATACGCTGGTCCGTCCGGTGGGTCCCAGCAGTCAGGGGGGAAACATTTTTTCATGAAATAAGGTGGCCCGTCCGGTGGGTCCCTGCTGTCAGGTGGAGGAATAATTATTTTGCGCGTAATAAGGAGGCACTTCCTTGCGGCCGCCTGGACCCAGCTGTCAACCTCTCCACGTACAGTACTCTTCCGATGGAAGTCGGTCATTGACCACGTTGACCACGCCGCGCCGAGAGCACCAGGGCAGTGGTCTGGACGACGGTGAGGCCTAGGAAGCGGACGACGCGGAGCCGGGAAAGATGCAACAGTGGTAGCCCGCGCGGAGAGGAGTACGAGGGTTCACTGGTTTGGCTGCGGCGTGAGGCTGTCGTCACCGCAGAATAATAGGGGGTGTGGGTGAGTAGAGGGATACCCTGGGCCAACGGTGGGAGTAGTATGGGGCGGTGAGGCCTCCGCCGCATCACAGTCGGCCACGAGAGGCAGGAGCACGCGGCACGGCCGGCGCTGCTTTGGGCGACTGGAGCAAGAAGACGAGAGGTTGAAGAAGCACTATGGCCGTTGGATGGACATCGTATGGTCACTGGAGCTAGAATCGTTCATATTGACTAAGTTGACAAAGCCCTCCGTCCCCGTCAACTTAGTTGGCCCACAAGTCATCCTCCCACTATGGTGGGTCCCATCTAGCAGGGTGGGTATTCATTTTTGTGTGCGCAATAAGGAGGCACTTCCTTGCGTGCGAAGATATAGCTGGTGGGTCCGACATGTCAGCGGGGGGAACGTTTTTTCGCTAAATACAGAGGCCCTTCCGGTGGGTCCCAGCTGTCAGGCGGAGGAATCAATATTTTGCGCGTACAGTCCACGGCCCATGGATATCGTTCGTTGACTATGTTGACCAGCCCGCGCCGAGAGCACCATGGCGGTGGACAACGGCGAGGCCTAGGAAGGGAACGACACGAAGCCGGGGAAGACTCGGCAATGGTTTCCCACGCGGTGGAGAGTATGAGGGTTTACTGGTCCGGCTACCATCGTCGGAAAATAACAGGAGGTGTGGGTGAGTAGAGGAATGGCCTGGCCAGCAATGAAGTAGGGTGGGGCGGTGCAGCCTGTGCGGCAGCACAGCCGACCACGAGAGGCAGGAGCATGCAGTCCCACCGGAGCTGGTTTGGGTTGCTGGAGCAAGAAGATCAGATATTGAAGAAGCAGCACCGCCGTTGGATTAACATCCAACGGTCACTGCTGCTAGAATCGTTTGTGGACTAAGTTGATGTCACGCCCAATATGCGATACTATCCTAAAGAGACTCGAAGGTCCCACCAAGGATAGAACCACATATTGATACGCTTTTGCAAGGTGGATATCATTACATCAACATTACATAATAGATGGGGATACATACAAGAGGCAAACAATGCCACATGAATACAACATCACAATACATAAGAGCAACATCCGACTACGGATGAAACACAAACAGAAACTCGAACGACATCCACCCTGCTAGCCTAGGCTGCCAACCTGGAACCTATGGCCTGATCGAAGAATAAGCGGAAGAAGAACTCCATAACAAGCAAACATCGCTCTCGCATCATGATCATCACATAACCTACACCTGCAACTGTTGTTGTAGTAATCTGTGAGCCACGAGGACTCAGCAATCCCATTACCATGGGTATCAAGACTAGCAAAGCTTAAAGGGTAAGGAAGGGGTAAAGTGGTGAGTTTGCAGCAGCGGCTAAGCATGATATGGTGGCTAACATACGCAAATGAGAGCGAGAAGAGGAGCAAAGGAACGGTCGTCAACTAGTAATGATCAAGAAGTGATCCTGAACTCCTACTTACGTCAAACATAACTCAAAACCGTGTTCACTTCCCGGACTCCGCCAAAAAGAGACCATCACGGCTACACACACGGTTGATGCGTTTTAATACGGATCTGGTGTCAAGTTATCTACAACCGGACATTAACAAATTCCCATCTGCCACATAACTGCGGGCACGACTCTCGAAAGTTAATACCCTGCAGGGGTGTCTCAACTTAGCTCATCACAATCTCTCACGGTCAACGAAGGATATTCCTTCTCCCAGGAAGCCCCGATCAGTCTCGGAATCCCGGTTTACAAGACATTTCGACAATGGTAAAACAAGACCAGCAAAGCCGCCCGAATGTGCCGACAAATCCTGATAGGAGCTGCACATATCTCGTTCTCAGGGCACACCGGATTGTCCAAACTTCCGGTAGGCCATCCCAGAGTTGCCCCTCGTGGCCACCGGCGGCTGACAGGTTGGACCAACACTCACGACGAGCACTGGCCCCGGGGGGGGGGGGAAATAAAGATGACCCTCAGGCTCCGGAAACCCAAGGGAAAAAAGCTAGGTGAGGCAAATGGTAAAACCAAGGTTGGGCCTTGCTGGAGGAGTTTTATTCAAAGCGAACTGTCAAGGGGGTCCCATAAATCACCCAACCGCGTAAGGAACGCAAAATCCAAGAACATAACACCGGTATGACGGAAACTAGGGCGGCAAGAGTGGAACAAAACACCAGGCATAAGGCCGAGTCTTCCACCCTTTGCCAAGTATATAGATGCATTAATTAAATAAGAGATACTTTGATATCCCAACCAAAATCCTGTCCACCATGGAGCAATCTTCAACTTCACCTGCAACTAACAATGCTATAAGAGGGGCTGAGCAAAGCGGTAACATAGCCAAACAACGGTTTGCTAGGAAGGGTGAAAAAGGTTAGAGGCTGACATGGCAATTTGGGAGGCTTGAAGAGCAAATGATAGGTAGCACAGCATAGTGATAGAACAAAGCAACTAACATAGCAATGATAGTAGTGAGATCCAGGGTAGCGGTCATCTTGCCTGAAATTCTGCAAGGAAGAAGAACGAGTCCACGAAGAAGACGAACGGATGAAGCCGAACCAAGCGTAGACGAACGAATCCTCACGATCGCAACGAAACGGAACTAAGGAGCAACACCGGAAAGAAAAAAACAACATGGTAAATGCACAAACATAAACATGGCATGATGCACAAACAAGTATGATGCATGTCCGGTTTAATAAGGCATGGCATGACAAAGTGCAACAAACAATACTACAAGTTAAGTGGAGCTCAATATGCAACGAGTTGCATATTGACAAAACACCACATGCAATTATTTAGTTTGATCTCGTTTAAGCTACCAAACAATATTAAATGTTGTTAAACATGGCAAGAGGTGTGTCGGGGGTTGGGTGCGACATATGCCAAAGGATGGCTTATCATGGTGGGGGCGAGTAGAACATCGCCGGTGCCTGGAAACGGGATGAGGCGAAGGCATGCACACCGGCGAATCTTACCCAGCTTCGGGGCTCTCCGAGGAGATAACACCCCTACTGCTGCTCTGCGGGGTCTCCGCATGATCACTAAGGCAAAGTGACAACAACGGTGCTCCTGGAGCTGTATCGGGAGGCAGGAGAGGGCAAGGCTAGCTCTCTCCTCCCTATGCTATCTGGTCTATCTCTATCAAGGTCCGAACCCTTTGCATGGGTGCCCCGGGGGGTTTATATAGGCCTACCCCCCGGGGGTATAATGGTAATCCGGCTGGGCACGGGTCCCAACCGTCTGTCTCTCAGACCGCCGTCCTTTCCGCCGGCTTCTGGGGCCCGTCGACTGGCGGGTCCCACGGACAGGCTTGATAGTGTAGCGGCACTCCTGATGACGCAGGCTTGGTCATTGGGTTGTGGCAACAGTGCCGCCGTCTATCGGGCGATCACTATCGCCATTCCCCATCCTATCTCGTTAATGGCTCGTGGGGCCCTAGAGAGGAGTCGGCCGACTCCAGGGAGGCCGACTCCCACGGGTCCGTCTTTGGGGCGCTCAGGCCGCCTTCGGTCCACCCACTGACAGGCGGCCCCGCGGTCTTTGGGCCGTACAGGCCGGCGTAGTGGGCACACTGCGTGGCGCACTGTGGCTGAGGTCAGGGCAGGCATGGCAACAGTGCCGCGCCTTGCCGGACATCTTCCAGCGATACGGCTCACTGTAGCCATGCCGGTCCTTCGTAGGCAGGGGGGAACGGCCACACCGTGACCGTACCCCGCGTCGTGCTTCGAGATGAGGGAGGAGTCATGGGCCGACTCTCCATAGTCGGCCTCTCTGGAGGTCGCCAACTTGGAGTCAGCTTATCTCGGAGTCGCCGTCTGGGACTCGGCTTGTCTTGGAGTCGGCTCCTGGGACTCGGCTTGTCTTGGAGTCAGCTCCTGGGACTCGGCCTGAGGGGCGCGGCCTGCCCTGATGTCTTGAAAGGTCCTGGGACTCGGGTTAGCCTACCCGTGGCCCATTACTCCGACAGTAGTCCCCGAAGCTGGTGAAGCCCCACGGACGCTACTTTGTGGGGCTTCAACAGTTTCAACCTCCCCGGAGCGGACTCTGGAATTCGGCTGCCGTCTTCTCTTGAGCCGACTGTCGAGAGTCTGATTTTTTCTAGCGAGGAGCCGCAGCTTGAAAGTCGCAGCGGGAAACCAGGCGGCATGCCGGATACGCTTCCCTACTACCATCGAGGTAGTCCTATCGCGTGGCGCCACGTGGAGAGGACAGTCTGCCTGCCCACGCGCGCGACGGGACGGGCCGTCAGGCGGGGCCTGCCACTACCGTGCCTCGGCATATGAACGTATCCGTTGCGGCCGTGGACGGTTGTTTTCCCCACGTTGTTACTGCGCGCAGTAACTTCGTGGGGTAAATCATGGGGCGGCGTGGGGCATCGTGCGCAGTTAATCCCACGCCC
>NC_041385.1:196653100-196681735 GCF_002162155.2 Triticum dicoccoides | reverse complement strand
GGAGCGGGGCGGCACCGCACGCGCACCCTTCTCCCCCATTCCCCCGCCTCATCTTGCCTTCTCTCCCTCCTACCTCCGCCGTTGAGCGTGAGCACTCCACACCACGGCGATGAGCTCTTCCTCCGCCACGCACGGCCCCCGCCGTGCGCTCCGGCGTGTGGGACGGCTCGGAGGTGGAAGAGGAACACATCGAGTTCCTCCGCCAGACACGCCGTCTCCCCAGCGCGGACCTCGTGCACGGCCGCCCCGCGCCGGAGGGGGAGACTCGACCGGCGCCGGAGGAGGGCGAGCGCGTCATCTTCCGCTCGCACCTCATGCGCGGCCTGGGGCTGCCGGCGAGCGGCTTCTTCCGCTCGTTTTTGGAGTTCCACAGCCTTCAACCGCACCACCGCACTCCAAATACAGTGGTGTTGCTCTCCGCCTTTACCGCTCTGTGCGAAGGTTTCCTCGGCGTTCTCCCCACCCTCGAGCTGTGGGGAGAATTCTTCTCTTCTAAGCTCGGCACGCAAGTCGCTGGCATACCGGCTCAGTGCGGCACCTACATTGCGATGCGGCGCTCGACAGCCGACAACCCTTTTCCTCCCATTGCGCTGATCAAGTCGGTGAAGATGTGGCAGCGCTCATATTTCTACGTGAAGAACCTCTCCTCCGACGGCGACTGGGTCAACCTACCGCCTTACAGCGCTGCCCCCCTAACTGGGAGGCTCCCCAGCTGGTCTCACCGAGTCAAGACGCTGACTCCCGCCAGAGCCGCCGCCGTAGCGCGACTCCGAGTCTTGACGCAGTCGGAGGGTCTCATCGGGGCCGACTTGCTGGCCGCCTTCGTGGCGCACCGAGTTCTCCCGCTCCAAGGCCGGCCTCACCTGATCTGTCAGATGAGCAGCCTCCGAGACCCAAGTCGGATGAGCACCAAGGAGATGCCCCGCAAGGAGGTGGCGAACTTGGTGAACCACATCGCGCACTGCGAGTTCGAGGAGGATTGGCAGTTCGGCAAGGAGCCGTACTCGCGCGACAACCCCCCACCAGTGGTAAGTCGGGTCCCCCTATTGTTTTGTCTTCTTTGCGGCTGACTCCGGCTTCTGACTCTTGTCGGCTCTGCTGAGCTAGAACCCCCTCATGCAGCCTGCAGCCGGCGCCTCGAGACAGCCCCGCGAGTATGTTCCCAATCGTGCGAACAGCGATGTCGACGACCCCGACTTGGGGGCGGCGGCGATGGAAGCCAACGCCGAAGGCGGGGGAGAAGGAACAGAAGGAGGCTTCAGGCCTTCGGCCACCTTCGCCGACTGGCCTGACGCCGACGCCGACGGGGAAGTCGCCCCGCGCCACCAGACGAGGGCCGGCTTGACGGGCGCCGGCTCCTCCGCCGGCCTGGCTGGTCAAGGCGGCGTGAAGAGGCGTCACACCGGGCCGACTGCGCCCGGTGGCAAACTGAAGAAGCTCAAGAGGGCGGCCGCCGCGACCAAACGGGAGGAGGCGGCCGCGAAGGCCAACCACTTCCGAAGGGAAGTGAGAAGGCCGCCGCTAGTCTCTGCGTAAGTCTTTATGCTTTTTTATTTTCCTTCGTTGAATCTTGTCCGAGTGTCTTTTATTCTCCGTTCGTTCTCCTTCAGGGCCCCTCTTTCCCCCGAGAGAGTCGCCGTCCCCTCCGTCATGGGGTCGGCAGAGACATCCGCCAATACTCGGCGGGCCGATCCCGCCGCCGACCTCCGGGAGGCGACGGAGCGAAACGCGCGCGAGAAGCGCGACAAGGAGGAGGCCGACCGTCTAGAGAAGGCGCAGGCCGAGAAGGCGTCCGCCAATGCCCAGAAGAAACTGGAGGACATTGAAGCCGCCCTTGCGGCGAGACGGCGTGCCGAGGAGGCCGCGCGTCGCTGATCGGCGACGCTCGTCCCCCCATTGTCGTCTGCGCCACCGCCTCCGGAGTTCACGGGGCAGACCGAGGAGGCCGGCACCGAGAACCCCTTCATGGAGAAGGAGAGCGGCGAGGCTTCTTTGTCGGACAATCTCGTGCCGCCACCGCCGCCTCCGCCGCCATCTGGGAGACCGCACGACAAACAGCCGGTGGGTCAGTCGGAGCCGCCGATCGCGGACGAGGCCGAGGCGCGGCTGCTTCTTCAAGTCGCTTTGCCGGTGCGCCACCGTCGTGAGAGGGCGACCTCGGCGCCGCGACCTCGGGAGACCGGTGGTGTCATCTCGGCAACCCTAGACGCCAAGGCCACAAGCGCCGCGCCCACCGGGTGGTTGCGCGGAGGCGGCACCGGGCCGCTGAACCAAGCGCTCCTGGACGTTCAGGCGAAGCTGCACGCTGAAGGCGACGCCCTTCAAGCTTGCACCAGGGCGCATCTGGCCGCACGGACATCTGTCCGAGTATGTTTCCCTCTTCTTTTTGATTCTTGTTTTTCTCTGTGGGGGCGCGCCAGCGCACCCACTGGGTGTAGTCCCCGAGTTCCGAGCCGGCTGCTGAGCAGGCGGTTCGGAACTCCCTCTGGCGAGTTCCAAATACTAGCTTTGTCTCCATTGACTTATTGCAGGAGTATCATAACCTCCGTGCCACTGCCTTCAACTGTAATGTTGAGGAGTTGAACAAGCGGACCGCCGACTTGACGGAAAGCCGGAGTAAGCTCTTTTTCCATTTCTTCACGGGGGCGCGCTGGCGCACCCGCGGGCTGTAGTCCCCGAGATTCGGGCTGACTGCTGAGCAGTCGGGCCGGATCTTCCCGGCGATCTACTTTGCTGACGACTTATTTGTCTCTTCTTTCGTTCTTCAGGCGCCAACTCCGCTCTTCAGGAGCAGCTAGGCGAGGCCAATACCGCCCGGCGTGCCAAGGAGGAGGAGTGTGGCAGGCTTGCCATGGAGCGCGACCTGCTGGCGGCGCAGCTGGCCGAGCAGAAGGAGCTGCTCAAGAAGGCGCAGGACAAGGCCGAGAAGAGGGAGACCGCTCTCCTGGTCGAGTTTGAGAGCGAGCGCTCCTCCTGGACCGACAAGGAGGCGATGCTGACCTCCGGCTTCCACGAGATCGAGGATATCATTGATGGTAAGTTTCTTTCGTTTCTTCGGGCTTCTGATTTTTCGACTTGCTTCTTTTTTGTCTTGGCAGACTTCTTCCCTGGTCACTCGCAGGCAGTCCCTCTGGCCATCGAGGCTGCTCGAGAGGCGTGAAGGGCAAGTGGTGAGGAGATCGCCGCTAACGCCCCCCGAACCGTCGATGAGCAGCTTCTGAGCATTGAAGCCCGTCTTCGTCCGGCTCATCGGCTGCTGCGCCGGCTTCAGCGTGCCGGTGCCCAGGCGTTTTCCGCCCTATGGCCAGACATGCCGGCTCTGCGCACCACCAGCCGGACCGCCGACTGGCTGGAAGTCGCCGCCGGCCGTCTTGAGGCTTGGAAGGGCTCCTCGGCCCGGGCCGGAGCGCGCCGGGCCTTGGAGTTTGTCAAGGCGTGGTATCCAGGGCTGGACCTGGACCGTCTGGCCGCGTTCCGGTCAGAAGCCCAGGACGAGCTGGAGGCCGTGGAGGGCGCCCTTATCGAGCGTGCGGCGGCCATCGCCGAGTACACGGACACCAGTGTCTTCGTGCCCGAGCGGGCTGAAGGCGGCGAGGAAGTGCCGCCGGAGTGGTTCGGGATGAACCCGGAGTATGGCGAGGACTCGGCGGAGGTGATCGACTCTAGCACCAAGGAGGAGGACGAGGCGGAGGACAGAGGCGAGGCGGAGGTGCCAGGAGACGGAGCAGGCGGCCAGCCTCAGCTCGACCGCGCCTCCAGCAACGAGCCGCGTGGAGAGAAGGCGACTGCCGCCGGAGGCGACCAAACTGAGACCGCCCAGCTGACTGCCCTGGCGCCTGACACCGCCGTCTCCTCCGACCCTCCGGTCCCGGATGCCGCCTCCTAGGCTGCCTTTTCCGCCTTTGTTTGTCTGTCTTAGTAATCTTTTGAAAACTTTGTTAGATTCGAACAATTCCACCCGCGGGGTGTATCTTGAACTTCTATTCGAAGATTCGGCCAAGGGCCTATGTAAATATTTATCCGATTTCCGCCTTTCCTTGCTTACTGCTCTTTAGGCTTTTCCCTTTGCCGCCTTCCTTTAGTTGCTGCCTTGCCAGTTGGACAGCCGCTCTGCGAACTGTCGCTGGGTCAAGTGCTTGGCTACTTCGGGAAGGCAAGTACTTGGCCGTTTAGAGTTTCTTTAGCAAGTCGGCTAGAAGCGACAGGCCGACTACCCAAGAGTCGGCCGTCCTTGATAGAGGCTAAGACGGCGAGCCGACTACTCATGAGTCGGCTTTCTGTTTCAGAAATGCTGGAGGCCGTCTTATGCTATGTTCGTGCTTTAGGTCCTTAGCCATTTTTGTGTGGGCGCCCGCTCTTCCTCACTCCGGTCTGCCTCACAGTCGCTCTGCGAGCTGCGGCTTTGGCAGGAGGCGGATTGGGCACCGTGCACTACTTGTCTGACTGCAGGAAGTGTCTCATAGCGCAAGGCGGCGAGTCCCCGGGCCGACTAGTATGGCCCGGTGCCAAGCGGCTTGTAATGAAAGTAATGTACTCGAAGGCATAATTCTTATCATACAGATAACAAAAAAGGGCAGTCCCCGAGCTCGTCTCGGGGGGCCCAAGGTCTTTGGTACTTTTAATACAAAGAGGGTAGTGCGATACATACTGCATCAACTGTAAAATCTTTGAAGGAGATTCGCATTCCATGGGCGCTCTATTTCTTTGCCGGAGTCGTCCCTCTTGCGCGCTCGAGGCTTCTGAGCGTCGATTAGGTAGTAGGAGCCATTGCCCAGGACTTTGCTGATGATGAAGGGGCCTTCCCAAGGCGCCGACAACTTGTGCTGGCCGGCTGTTCTCTGAATCAGCCGGAGCACAAGGTCGCCCTCTTGAAACGATCTCGGCTTGACCTTTCGGTTGTAGTATCGGCGCAGACTCTGCTGGTAGATGCTGGACCGGTTGAGTGCCAACAGCCGGCCCTCTTCCAGCAGATCAACACCGTCTTGGCGTGCTTCTTCAGCTTCCTCTTCGGTGTACATGGTGACTTGTGGAGAGTCGAACTCTATGTCCGTCGGGATGACGGCTTCGGCACCGTAGACGAGGAAGAAAGGCATGAAGCCGGTTGACTTGTTTGGAGTCGTGCGCAGACTCCAGAGGACGGATGGTAGCTCCTCAACCCAACAGGCGGCCGAACGCTCGAGTGGTTCGACCAGCCGAGGCTTGATGCTGGACAGGATGAGGCCGTTTGCTCGTTCCACCTGGCCGTTTGACTGCGGATGGGCAATGGACGCTAAGTCCAGTCGGATGCCCTGCGTCGCGCAGAAACGGGCCAAGGCGCCTTTGGCAAAGTTCGTGCCATTGTCGGTGATGATGCTGTGCGGTATGCCATACCGCACCGTGATGTCGGTGATGAAAGTCACCACAGTCGGACTGTTCAACTTCTTGATGGGCTTTGCTTCTATCCACTTGGTGAACTTGTCCACCGCGACAAGCAGATGAGTTAAGCCTCCTCGGGCTGTCTTGAATGGTCCCACCATGTCCAGGCCCCAAACTGCGAAGGGCCAGGCGATGGGGATTGTTTTCAGCGCGGAAGCCGGCTGAAGTGGCTTGGAGCGGAACTTCTGGCACCCCTTGCATTTTTGGACTAACTCTTTAGCCTCTTCCAGGGTAGTCGGCCAGAAGAAGCCGTGTCGAAAGGCTTTGGCGACGAGTGTTCATGAAGCTGCATGGTGGCCGCACTCGCCCTGATGAATGTCTCTAAGAATTGCTTGGCCTTGTTCTGGCTCTACGCATCGCTGGTAAACACCAGTGACACTATGCCTGACCAGCTCTTTGTTGACTATGTTGTATGCTGCCGCTCGGCGTTGTACTTGTCGAGCCAAGATCTCATCAGTCGGCAGCTCTCTGTTCACTAGAAACTTGAGGATGGGCTGTGCCCATGAGGGTGCTGCTATTTCTTCAACTGCTACCATAGTGACTTGGACAAGGGTGGCTAGGCTGGGAGGCGGCTGCTGGAGTCTGTGGCCGCTTGCTGGATTGACGAAGTCCCCGGGCCGACTGGCGCAGTCCCTGGGCCGACTGGCGCAGTCCCCGGGCCGGGTTCTGAAGTCCCCGGGCCGGCTTCAACTATGATTTTCTTGGGGCCGTCTGCTGGGGCTCTTGAGTCGGATCCGACTTCTTCTGGAGGAGCCGACACAAAGATGGAGTCTTACTCTGGTGAAGGCTTGATAGACGGCTTGAGGAGGCGCTGAAGAGCAACTCCGGATGGTATCGCTTGGCGGGTGGAGCCGACTCGTGCCAAGGCGTCTGCTTGGTCGTTGTCGTTCCTTGGCACATGGAGGAACTCGCACCCCTCGAAGTATCCACTGAGTTGCTGCACCAAGAAGCGGTAGCTCACCATGTTTGCGTCTTTGGCATCCCAGTCGCCAGATGACTGCTGGACCACCAAGTCGGAGTCGCCATAGCACAGGATCCGGCGAATGCCGAGTTCTTTGGCAAGCCGGAGGCCATGAATGAGCGCCTTGTATTCGGCGACGTTGTTGGAGGCGGCGAAGTGGATCTGCAGCACATACTTGAGTTTGTCGCCTTTAGGAGAGGTGAGGACGACGCCGGCTCCCAAGCTGGTGCGCATCTTGGAGCCGTCGAAATGCATCCGCCAATGGGTGGAGTCGGGCGCTGGCGGCAGGTACTGGGTCTCGGCCCAGTCGACGAGGAAGTCGGCCAGCGCTTGCGACTTGATGGCGGTGCGGGGCTGGTAGTAGATGGTGTAAGGAGCCAGATCTATGGCCCATTTGGCTACTCGGCCGGAGGCGTCTCGGCTTCCAATGATCTTGGCCAACGGAGCCGTGCAAACCACGATGATCGGATGCTCTTGAAAGTAGGGCTTCAGCTTCTTGGCGGCGAAATGCACGCCGTAGCACATCTTCTGGTAGTGAGGGTAGTTCTGCTTGGAGGTCGACAGTACCTCGCACAGGTAATATACCGGTCTCTGGACCGGGAGCGCCTTGCCTTCCTCCTTGCGCTCGACTACAATGACTGTGCTGACTACTCGGCTGGTGGCGGAAATGTATAGGAGCATGGGCTTTTTGGGAGTCGGAGCCGCCAACACAGGGGGAGTAGTCAACATCTTCTTCAGCTGGAGAAATGCTTCATCCGCCTTGTGCTTCCACTCGAAAAAGGTGGTCTTCTTCATCAATTGATACAAAGGCAGAGCTTTCTCGCCCAGCCGACTGATGAATCGGCTGATGGATGCCAAGCAGCCGGTGAACTTCTGCACATTTAACAGTCGGCTGGGTACCTCCATCCTCTCGATGGCCTTGATCTTCACGGGGTTGCACTCTATGCCGCGTTCGGAGACCAGGAAGCCAAGGAGTTGGCCGGCTGGTACTCCGAAAACGCACTTCTCAGGGTTGAGCTTGATCTGGAATCAGCGCAGGTTCTCAAAGGTCTCGTTGAGGTCTTCCAGCAGCGTCCCATGCTTCTCCATCTTCACCACCACATCATCCACGTAGACATGGGCATTCCTGCCGAGTTGCTTGAGGAGGCACTTCTGCATGCAACGCTGAAAGGTGGCGCCGGCATTCCTCAAGCCGAACGTCATTGTCAGGTAGCAGAAGGCTCCAAACGGTGTGATGAAAGCGGTCTTCAGTCTGTCTGCCGGGTTCAGCTTGATCTGGTGATATCCCGAATATGCATCTAAGAAACTCAGCACCTCGCATCCGGCTGTGGAGTCTATAACCTGATCGATTCTTGGGAGGGCAAACGGATCCTTTGGGCAGGCTTTGTTGAGGCTTGTGTAGTCAATGCACATCCGCCATTGCTTGTTTTTCTTCAGTACCAAAACCAGGTTTGCCAGCCACTCTGGAAAAAACACCTCCATGATGAAGCCGGCTGCAAGAAGCCGGGCTATCTCCTCTCCAACAACTCTTCTCTTCTCTTCTGATAGGCGGCGCAAGGGCTGCCTGATGGGTTTCACATCTGGCCTGACATGTAGCTTGTGCTCGGCGAATTCCGTCGGTACACCTGGCATGTCTTTGGGGGACCATGCAAAGATGTCTCGATTCTCACGGAGGAAATCGACGAGCTCGCCTTCCTATTTGCTGTCAAGGTTTGCACCCACGACAGCGTACCTCTCTGGGTGCTCCGGGTCTAAGGGTATCTTCTTGGTCTCTTTGTCCGGCTTGAACGAACCTTCAGCTTCCGACACCTTGGGGTCGGGCGACATCTCTGGCTGCTTTCCGGCCATCGCCACGACCCGGTCAAGGAGCCGCTTCTCAGCCGCAATCACCAGGGACTCGGCCAGCCGGCTGCTCTTGGCCGCACAGGCGGATGACTTCCTGTAGTCGCTGGCCACGGTCAAGATTCCCTTGGAACTTGGCATCTTCATCTTCAGGTAGGCGTAGTGAGGGACCACCATGAACTTGGCCAAGGCAGGTCGGCCAAGCAGTGCGTGGTATGGGCTTTCAAGGTCCACTACTTCGAACCAGACCGGCTCTCAGCGGAAGTGATCTTTGTCTCCGAATAGGACGTCTATCAGGATCTTGCCGATTGGTGAGAAGGAAAGGCCGGGTACAATACCATGGAACACGGTCCGGCTGCTCTGCAGCTATCTTTGCTTGATTCCTAGCTTTTCCATGGTATCTTTGTACAGGATGTTGATGCTGCTGCCTCCGTCTATCAGCACTCTCGAAAAGCGGGCGGCCCGCCTATCAGTGGCCAAGGTGGCACCTAAGACCAAGGCATAGGAGCCCGGATTCGGCATCACCTCTGGGTGATCCGCTCTGCTCCAACTGATAGGTTTCTCGGACCAATGCATGAACTCCGGAGTATCTGTTGCCACTGCGTTTACTTCTTGCTGCTATTGCCGTCTGCTGCGTCGATCATCGGCCACACTGGTGAACATCACGTAGGCTCCATGCTCTTCAGGGTACTCATCTTGCACCCCGCCGACTGGTCGAGCGGCCGGCTGCTGGGGCGGCGGTGGAGGCGGCGGCCCAGCAGGCGGCGGAGGAAGGAGGCCGTCTCCCTTGGCGATTCGGGCGAGCCAGTGGCACTTTCGGGTGGTATGGTTTGACGGCTTCGCGCCACTGTGGAACTTGCAGGGACCATCCAGAGTCTGCTCATAGGAGAAGGCCGGCAACCAATTGGACTTGCCGCCTTTCTGCCGTTTGGCCGGAGGCTGCCCCTCCGGCTGTTGATCTTCAACTATCGCAACCTGCCGACTGTTGGAAGTCGGCTGTTGGGCCTTGCGTTTGTTGTCGTTCTGTTGTTGGCGCCGACTGGTGTCTCCAGCTGGAGTTTTGGGAGCCTGAGGGGTCACCTTGCCAGCAGCGTTGACTTGAATCTCTGTCTTCATGGATGAGTCGGCTGTGGCGTACTTGTCTGCTATAACCAGCAGTTCGTCGAGGGTTTCTGGCTCATCGCAGTGGAGCCTGTGCTTGAGGAGGGTGCCTTCTCGGCACCCGGCAGTGAAGTACTCGATGGCCTGCACCTCATGCACGCCCTCGCAGGAGTTCCGAAGCTCGCCCCAGCGCGTGAGGTAGTCGCGTGTTGACTCGTCAGGGCCTTGTACGCACAGGGAAAGCTGACGCGGCTTGGGAGGTCACTTGTACGTGCTCGTGAAGTTGCGGATGAAGGCTTCGGTGAAGTAGACCCAGCTGTTGATGCTGCGGGGCTTCAGACTGTTCAACCATGTCCGGGCCGTGCCCTGGAGCATGAGTGGGACGTACTTCACGGCAACCCGCTTGTTGCCGTTCGCTATGCTGATGGCCGTGGAGTAGTCTATCAGCCAGTCTTCCGGCTTTACAGAGCCGGTGTACTTGGGAGTGTCTCGGGGGAGCGTGAACCCTTTAGGGAAGGGCTCGTCTCGGATGCGGGGCCCGAAGCAAGGCGGACCCAGCTCGTCTTCTTCTTCCAGCGTCAGTGATCGGTGGAGTCGGTCGATCCGATGGCGGGCGTCGTTCTCTCCGACTCCTTCTCGACGGCCAAGGCGGCCTCCGAGAGTCGGATGCTCAACAGGCGGCGGGGAAACTCGCCGCTCTCATCTGGGTGGGGGAGGCAGGTAGTCATCCCGCCGCTCCACTGCTCTCGGTCGGCCGTCTTGGTCGCGCTCAATGGTGAGGCGAGTCCGACTGTGACTGGCAGCCGGCTCCTTTTCTTTCCTTCCGCGGACTTCGCCAGTCGGCGTCCGAGAAGTCGCGCCTTGGTCTCGGCGGGGAGGCAAGTCGTCGTTCGGTTGTTGCAGCGCATCCGTGCGGCCGCCGGCCGCATTCTGCGCAGCAACCGCGTCGAGGAGCTGCTGGACTCGCTCCGTCATCAAACGACGCTCTTCGCCCTCGAAGTTCTTCAGCTCGTCAGTGCCGCTTTGGCGGTGCGGGTGTTCTCCGCAGGGGTGGCGTATACGGGGCGTTTAGCCCCGAACAAGTCGGCGATGGTCGCGCTGCGTTGCCGGACCGCGCCTAGGCGGCTGGGCCCAGCCGGAGCCGGCGAGCCGCCTACCGCGCGATCCATCTCGCGCTGGTATGCTTCTGACAAGCGCCTCATGCTCGCCAGCTTCTTGGCACCTTCGATGATCTGAAGGCGGCGTGTCTCCAGCGTCTCGGCATCTGCGTCCTCTGGAATGGGCGCAGTTAGGTCTTGCAGGGCCGCAGTGAGCGGGTCCTGAGCTTCTTCACCGGAGCGCTCATCGTGACTGATGACGAGCACCTCCGTGATGGCGCTTACGCCACTCTCCTCGTAAGGAAGCGGCTCGTCATAGACCACCACGTTGGTGGGGAAAGTGTCAAGCGACAGGGCGTCGGAGTCGACCAGCATCGGGTCGGTGGAGCCTACGGACTCCAAGTCCACGGCAGGCTCACCGGTGACGTGGAGTTGGTCGAGGAGGCCCGCGAGGAGACTCTCGGGGCCACCCGTGCCTGCATCGGATGCAGGCTCGTCGGAGAGGCGCACCTCACCGACAAGTTCGGCGAGGCTGCTTGCTGCGCATGCCGCCTCAGCGCCGCGCAGCGCGTCATTGCAGACGCCATCTGGCGAGCCTGGCTGGCTGCGCTCCCTAGGAAGGAAGAGGGTTCCCGTCCAGAACAGATCTCCGGACGGCGGTGCACCACGCCCCACGGTGGGCGCCAAATGTCGGGGGTTGGGTGCGACATATGCCAAAGGATGGCTTATCATGTTGGGGGCGAGTAGAACATCGCCGGTGCCTGGAAACGGGATGAGGCGAAGGCATGCACGCCGGCGAATCTTACCCAGCTTCGGGGCTCTCTGAGGAGATAACACCCCTACTGCCGCTCTGCGGGGTCTCCGCATGATCACTAAGGCAAAGTGGCAACAACGGTGCTCCTGGAGCTGTATCGGGAGGCAGGAGAGGGCAAGGCTAGCTCTCTCCTCCCTATGCTATCTGGTCTATCTCTATCAAGGTCCGAACCCTTTGCATGGGTGCCCCGGGGGGTTTATATAGGCCTACCCCCCGGGGTACAATGGTAATCCGACTGGGCGCGGGTCCCAGCCGTCTGTCTCTCAGACCACCGTCCTTTCCGCCGGCTTCTGGGGCCCGCCGATTGGTGGGTCCCGCGGACAGGCTTGATACTGTAGCGGCACTCCTGATGATGCAGGCTTGGTCATTGGGTCATGGCAACAGTGCCGCCGTCTATCGGGCGATCACTGTGGCCATTCCCCATCCTATCTGGTTAATGGCTCGTGGGGCCCTGGAGAGGAGTCGGCCGACTCCCATGGGTCCGTGTTCGGGGCACTCAGGCCGCCTTCGGTCCACCCACTGACAGGCGGCCCCGCGGTCTTCGGGCCGTACAGGCCGGCGTCGTGGGCACAGTGCGTGGCGCACTGTGGCTAAGGTCAGGGCAGGCATGGCAACAGTGCCGCGCCTTGCTGGAGATCTTCCAGCGATACGGCTCACTGTAGCCATGCCGGTCCTTCGTAGGCAGGGGGGAACGGCCACACCGTGATCGTACCCCGCGTCGTGCTTCGAGATGATGGAGGATTCATGGGCCGACTCTCCATAGTCGGCCTCTCTGGAGGTCGCCAGCTTGGAGTCGGCTTATCTCGGAGTCGCCGTCTGGGACTCGGCTTGTCTTGGAGTCGGCTCCTGGGACTCGGCTTGTCTTGGAGTCGGCTCCTGGGACTCGGCCTGAGGGGCGCGGCCTGCCCCGATGTCTTGAAAGGTCCTAGGACTCGGGTTAGCCTACCCGTGGCCCATTACTCCGACAAGGTGAAGCATATGGAAACTAACTATTTAGGCAAGTTTAAATGAGGCCGGAACAACAAACAACAATTCCGGAAAATCCTCATGTGCAATTTATGAATTTGGTACTGTTCTGCCCTAAAACATATTTTATTGTTGTTAAACATGAAAATAAAGTGCACCATGTTAAACTAGGCATTTTCCCACCCCATTTACATATAAAGTTTATTAAAAATGGAGCTACGGTTATTTAGTGATGAAATAAATCATTTTAACATGGCATTTAAGCAAATTTAAACAAACAGCATTTTAAACATTTTAAACATGGATGAAAGTAGCATATTATGAAACTAGATGAAATTCTAAGCATTTTACATATTTAAAACATTTTAATCCGATGCACGGTTTGTGAGATATTAAATGCATGAACATAAGGGTTTTTCTGCAAAACTGCAGTTCTCTGATTAATTAGCAAATTTGTTCGGAGGAAAAAAATACACAAGGGGCTAAATCAAGCTGGCCCAACAGGAGGGAAAAAATAGAGGAGGGGCGCTGGGGTGTGGCCTCACCCGGTGGGCCTTGGCCCGGTCAGCGCAGCAGGCCAGCTTGGGCTGGCGGATCTGGCGCGGCTCACGGCGAAGGCGAAGCAGAGGTGCGTCGTCCTCCCTGCTCGAACGAAGCAGAGGAGGCGAGCAGGGCGCTGGGGCAGCAGGTCGACGCCGCAGGGGCGTCTGAAGGCGGCGACGCTTGGCGTCAGGAGGCATGGGCGCTTGGACTGGGAAACGGGAGGTGGCCGGAGGAGCGGGAAACGGCGAAGAGGAGGTCGGTTCGGGGCGATGCGGACAACGGCGTGGGGCGGTTGCAGCGGCTGCAGCTGCCGCTCATTGCAGAGGAGATGCGGAGCGGCGAGGGAGTTGCAGCAGCGGGTGCGATGGAGGAGGCCAGGACGGTGAGGTCCGGCGAGGAGGCGGAGTTCCTTCGGCGGGCTGAAGAACTTGAGGCGCTCGGGTGCCATGGCCGCTCCAACTCCCTGTTGAGACAGAGAGAGAGCATTGTGAGAGAGAAGAGAGAAACGACAGTGAAGAAGAAGAAAGAGAGAAACGAAGGAGGCAGAGGAGCTGCGGCATGGTCCAATCGGGTTCCGGCGGCTGGCCACGGTGGCGTTTGGCGATGGGAGGCTCGGGCTCCTGGCGCCTTGGCCGTCAGGGTCCTGCGATAGAGAGAGAGAGATGTGAGATCAGGAGAAAGAAGGAAGAGAAGGAGGGACCGAGGGAGAGGGCGCGGGGTCAGCCTGGGGCTGCTACTGCGGCCGGCTCGAGGAGAGCTGCTGGTCTCAGGCGCGTGAGAAGGGAGGAGCTCGTGCGCGAGGGTCCTGGTGCGCGGTCGCCGGCGACGGTGGAGGTGCTGCTCGGGGACGAACGAGTAGAGGAGGGGGAAACGAGGAGGGGAGGAGTCTGGTTGTGGTTGGTGGATCGGGAGGGGATGGATCCCAAGGAAGAGGATCGGTGGTGGCTGGTTGGCTCGGCACTGAAACCAAGGGAGAGAGTGGCGGCGGCTAGGAGGAATGAGGAGGATGGGACAAGCTGCCTAATTTCTAGGGTTGGATCCCGTGTATATATAGCAGGTGGATTTGGCTAGGGACTATTTGGTCCCTCCGATCGTAATCGGACGGCCCGGAATAAATAGGCTAGAGCGTCCAATTAAGAAAACGGAGATGTTTTATAGATGTTAGGGGATGATCCGGACCCATCGGTCACGACTCCCCGGGTCGGGTTCGGGGCAAGTTTCGGACGCATGCGAGGGGTCTGAGAGAGGTCGACAAAGACAAGGGGGGTTTTGTTGGTCTCGGAGAAAGAGAGAAGAGAGGGGTCCAATTGGTCTGAGAGAAGGTCAACAAGGACAAGCGGTCTGACAACAGGTCAATGAAGATAAAGAGAGAAGCGGTAACTACGAACGGCTATGAGGTTTTATGAAAACATGCGGATGCAATGCGGATGATGCGATGAAATGAAATGCCTGACATGAACAAAATGCAAAACAAAAGACAAAAACCCAACCACGAAGGAAATAATATATCACATCTCCGGAAAAGGCAAGAGTTGGAGTTACGAATGTGGAAAGTTGTATCCGGGGCGTTACAACACTCCACCACTACGAGAGGATCTCGTCCCGAGATCTAGGATGGCACCGAAGGGAAAAGCAAGAGGAAGATAAGAGGTAAACTAAGTTGCTTCTTCGACAAACGAGTGAAACCATGAACCTTGAGAGGTTGAGCAAAATGAAAGAAAGAAAACAACAAAGATGAACAAAGTTGAAAACACTCCATTAGAAAAGGGGAACAAGGGATACGACGAGAACCAAGAGGTTTAGTGATAAGATAGATATTGAAACCACTCCGGTTAAAACTAGATAGATAAGGAATAAGATTGATATAATTTGGGCAGCACTCTGACTGAAAGAAGAAGGAAAACTTGATAAGATGAAAAGCACTTGAAGAGATGACACAACACTCCAGTTAAATGGATAAGCATGAAAAGAACACGATCCTCACAATACGATATGATGAGTTAAGAGAGCAACATCACAATGTCTCCGGAAGAAAGAATAGAAGATAGATCATTGGAATAACAGAATGGAGTAGAAAATGCCAACTTCTGCCACAAATGAGCTTGGAAAGCACCCTTCCAAGAAGGTTATAACAGAGTTGTTGGAAAACCAACAACGAAACAGATAAGCTTGTAGTGGGCTTATGGAAAACTTCTCAAAATTGAGGTGAAATTCTGCCACTATGGAAACAAATAATATAATTGATAACACCGACGACATGAAAAACTTTGACAGAGAGATAACTTGGACCATGTATAATCACCCCAATAGCAACATTCCTTAGGGAAGGCTCTAGGTGAAATCTATATCAAGATACTCCAACAAAGAAATTATGATGGGTTGAAACAACTCATGATCGAAGAAAAATGATGGTTTTAAAATATCTCATTCTTGACAACTTGTGAATCATGAAACATGAAGAGAAATTGTCAAGGATGACATAACACCATCTCGAAAGATAAGATAGAAGGAATTGCACTTCGGAATGCAAGATGAAGAATGCTTGAACGCCTCAAAACAAAACATGTGTTGAGCACCATGTTTAATTTTTTGAGTATAGCTTGGCGGGTCATAACTTCGAGAGAAATCTTGAAGAACAATTGAAGAATGAAAAGAATACTTGATGAACCACCATGTAGAGCCTCCATGAAGAACTCCAGTAATAAAAGGATGATAAAAAGAAAGAGAACTTGAAAACACAAGGTGAAGCCTTGCGATGATTTAGAAGGAGCTTCGCGACGAGATAATTGAGAGAGCTTGGAACTCCGAAAAGAAAGATGAAGCCTCTCGAACCGAGAATGTGATATGATGACCAACTCCGGAAAGAAAGATGAATCACTTGTAATCAATAATTTATTCATCATGAATAATCTCCGTAAAAAGAATTGAGTCAACTCGAGGAAATAAGAATAAGATTTATTGTATGCTTATCCTTCATCAAATTTAATTGATGACAAGCAACGGATTTGGCATACTACTTATTCCCATTGAACAAAGGATTAAGAGAGATTTAGCGTAAACTTGAGAAGGTCTTCATGAACCACTGGTAGGATTGAAAAGAACGAATGAATTAATATGATAATCAAAGAAAAAGAATCTTGAAAGAAGCAGCGTAAGAATTGAAAAAGAGAGTAGCAAGGGCACAATTCACCGGAAAGAATCGGAAAACGACTGAAGATACTTGAGGGGATTTAGATACATGAGAACGAAGAGGCCATGAACTGATTAGAGGTTATTTGAACGACGCACCGATAAGATTTGGAGAACGATAGCTACATGCTGAGAATGAAGAATTATGACATGATGGCCTTCAGAGGAAAGAAATGGAAACAACTCATGAAATGCTCCGGATGGTAAGAAAAGAATTCTCACAATCGAAAACAATTATGAGAGGATGGCATCAAGCTTGAACTACGCCTCTTTGGAAGAACGGGTAAGGATTTAAGAGGAACTGTTCTTCGGCCTTCAAAATCCGAGAATGACGACGAGACACACCACCATGAATTGTTGAGATACTCCGGGCAAATGAAAAAACAAAGAGGTTGAGCCAACAATGAAAAATAATTTTAAACCAATCTTGGAGAAGGCATGTGACTGATGGGATCCATTCTTACGTGACACTTGAAAAGAATTTGAGAATAACTTCGGGATGATTAGAAGAGTCATGTAAGATCCTAGGAAAAGACCTGTGGGTTAGTGCCCACTCAAAAGAAAACACCGTTGAACAATTTTAAAGAGAGGTTGCACCGGTAGAATTAAATAGCTTGAATGAGAGAAAAAAAACCTTGGAGTAACTTGAACGGATTAAGAATGGAAACATGATTCTTCTGAGATGTCTTCAACACTCCGGAACAAAAGAATAGCAAGAGGTGAGTGATTGATAGGTGCACCGGTATGAGAAAGCATTTGACACGAGGAAAAGAATATGATCAACACTGAAAGCTTGGAATTGTATCCACCGGAGAATAAACAACAACGAAGGATGATGAACTTGAATCTGTTGAGCATCTTCATGGGAAATCACCGGATAAGAACATTGAAAGAAACGCATGAAGAGACTTCTCACAAATAAAAGGGATACATGATTAAGAAATCTGAGTCCTTGACGAAAAAGGGTGGGAGGGCGGAAAAACAAAGCCAACTTGGAACAGATGAAATAAACACCGTTGAGAAAACTTAGAATTGATCTCACAAATGTTGAAATGATCGGATCCACTTGAAGAGAAGCACACCGGTTGAAAAAGAGCTGACATGACAATCTCGATAAACAAGAAGGATTAGCACTCTCATAGAAATATGAGAACACCGCTTGAAAGGTATGGAATCAACACTTGACATTGAAGCAACTCGAATACCACAACTCAAAACAAAACAAAGGACTGGCTTGCAGAAATAAGCGAGAACAAATACATATGATAGAGATTTACCCAATCCCATATCATGCATCTGTCGGAAAGATATTCTAGGAGCTACTTGAATTCCCACCTATAAACTCCCTAAACTTTCTGGTTATGAGATCTGGTGTTGGGGATACAAGGGAAGCAATATATCTCACCCAAACTAATAATCCCTACATCCAGCTGTATCCATCCGTCAACACGTAACCAAGAAAACTCCGGAAATCGTGTACCTTAAGCTTCGAAAAGCATCCGTAATACGAGCTATGGCAATACTCCCGAACTCCCCAGTACTGGGTGACGTCGAGGTTATCTCACCAACAACTGCATAAAAGAGATTTTCGATGTCGGCAAAACTCAGGTATTCCAGAACTGCAACGATAAAATTGTGACGACAACACCTCGGAGCTCAACTCCCCGGGACACTGCCACAACCCCTAAATGTCAGGAGGCACCAAGAACAATGTTCTCGTCACAAGAATATCGGAACAATCCCAAGATACCCGCGTGATCCTAAATTTTTTGTAGTGAAATTTGAGGAGAGGAAAGACAAAACATCTACGTCAGGAGACCTCACCAGAGCGACGAAGGGACCGATATATATAATCCTAAGACTCAAAACTTTTTGTTCTAGACTCAACAACGACCAACAATCAAGGGGGCTCTTATGGTCGGTCAAGGCTCTGATACCAACTAGTCACGCCCAATATGCGATACTATCCTAAAGAGACTCGAAGGTCCCACCAAGGATAGAACCGCATATTGATACGCTTTTGCAAGGTGGATATCATTACATCAACATTACATAATAGATGGGGATACATACAAGAGGCAGACAATGCCACATGAATACAACATCACAATACATAAGAGCAACATCCGACTACGGATGAAACACAAACAGAAACTCGAACGACATCCACCCTACTAGCCCAGGCTGCCGACCTGGAACCTATCCCCTGATCGAAGAAGAAGCGGAAGAAGAACTCCATAACAAGCAAACATCGCTCTCGCGTCATGATCATCGCATAACCTGCACCTACAACTGTTGTTGTAGTAATCTTTGAGCCACGAGGACTTAGCAATCCCATTACCATGGGTATCAAGACTAGCAAAGCTTAAAGGGTAAGGAAGGGGTAAAGTGGTGAGTTTGCAGCAGCGGCTAAGCATGATATGGTGGCTAACATACGCAAATGAGAGCAAGAAGAGGAGCAAAGGAACGGTCGTCAACTAGTAATAATCAAGAAGTGATCCTGAACTCCTACTTACGTCAAACATAACCCAAAACCGTGTTCACTTCCCGGACTCCGCCGAAAAGAGACCATCACGGCTACACACACGGTTGATGCGTTTTAATACGGATCTGGTGTCAAGTTATCTACAACCGAACATTAACAAATTCCCATCTTCCACATAACCGTGGGCACGGCTCTCGAAAGTTAATACCCTGCAGGGGTGTCCCAACTTAGCCCATCACAAGCTCTCACGGTCAACGAAGGATATTCCTTCTCCCAGGAAGACCCGATCAGTCTCAGAATCCTGGTTTACAAGACATTTCGACAATGGTAAAACAAGACCAGCAAAGCCGCCCGAATGTGCCGACAAATCCTGATAGGAGCTGCACATATCTCGTTCTTAGGGCACACCGGATTGTCCAAACTTCCGGTAGGCCATCCCAGAGTTGCCCCTGGTGGCCACCGGCGGCTGACAGGTTGGACCAACACTCACGACGAGCACTGGCCCAGGGGGTAAATGAAGATGACCCTCGGGCTCCGGAAACCCAAGGGAAAAAGGCTAGGTGAGGCAAATGGTAAAACCAAGGTTGGTCCTTGCTGGAGGAGTTTTATTCAAAGCGAACTGTCAAGGGGGTCCCATAAATCACCCAACCGCGTAAGGAACGCAAAATCCGGGAACATAACACCGGTATGACGGAAACTAGGGCGGCAAGAGTGGAACAAAACATTAGGCATAAGGCCGAGTCTTCCACCCTTTACCAATTATATAGATGCATTAATTAAATAAGAGATATTGTGATATCCCAACCAAAATCTTTTCCACCATGGAGCAATCTTCAACTTCACCTGCAACTAACAATGCTATAAGAGGGGCTGAGCAAAGCGGTAACATAGCCAAACAATGGTTTGCTAGGAAGGGTGAAAAAGGTTAGAGGCTGACATGGCAATTTGGGAGGCTTGAAGAGCAAATGATAGGTAGCGCAGCATAGCGATAGAACGAAGCAACTAGCATAGCAATGATAGTAGTGAGATCCAGGGTAGCGGTCATCTTGCCTGAAATCCCGCAAGGAAGAAGAACGCGTCCATGAAGAAGACGAACGGATGAAGCCGAACCAAGCGTAGACGAATGAATCCCGACGATCGCAATGAAACGGAACTAAGAAGCAACACCGGAAAGAAACAAACAACATGGTAAATGCACAAACATAAACATGGCATGATGCACAAACAAGTATGATGCATGTCCGGTTTAATAAGGCATAGCATGACAAAGTGCAACAAACAACACTACAAGTTAAGTGGAGCTCAATATGCAATGAGTTGCATATTGACAAAACACCACATGCAATTATTTATTTTGATCTTGTTTAAGCTACCAAACAATATTAAATGTTGTTAAACATGGCAAGAGGTGAAGCATATGGAAACTAACTATTTAGGCAAGTTTAAATGAGGCCGGAACAACAAACAACAATTCCGGAAAATCCTCATGTGCAATTTGTGAATTTGGTACTGTTCTGCCCTAAAACATATTTTATTGTTGTTAAACAGGAAAATAAAGTGCACCATGTTAAACTAGGCATTTTTCCACCCCATTTACATATAAAGTTTATTAAAAATGGAGCTACGGTTATTTAGTTATGAAATAAATCATTTTAACATGGCATTTAAGAAAATTTAAACAAACAGCATTTTAAACATTTTAAACATGGATTAAAGTAGCATATTATGAAACTAGATGAAATTCTAAGCATTTTACATATTTAAAACATTTTAATCCGATGCACGGTTTGTGAGATATTAAATGCATGAACATAAGGGTTTTTCTGCAAAACTGCAGTTCTCTGATTAATTAGCAAATTCGTTCGCAAGAAAAAATACACAACGGGCTAAATCAAGCTGGCCCAACAGGAGGAAAAAAATAGAGGAGGGGCGCTGGGGTGTGGCCTCACCCAGTGGGCCTTGGCCCGGTCAGCGCTGCAGGCCGGCTTGGGCTGGCGGATCTGGCGCGGCTCACAACGAAGGCGAAGCAGAGGCACGTCGTCCTCCCTGCTCGAATGAAGCAGAGGAGGTGAGCAGGGCGTTGGGGCAGTAGGTCGATGCCGCAGGGGCGTCCGAAGGCGGCGACGCTTGGCGTCAGGAGGCATGGGCGCTTGGACGGGGAAATAGGAGGTGGCCGGAGGAGCGGGAAACGGCGAAGAGGAGGCCGGTTCGGGGCGATGCAGACAATGGCGTGGGGCGGTTGCAGCGGCTGCAGCTGCCGCTCGTTGCAGAGGAGATGCGGCGCGGCAAGGGACTTGCAGCAGCGGGTGCGGCGGAGGATGCCAGGACAGTGAGGTCCGGCGAGGAGGCGGAGTTCCTTCGGTGGGCTGAAGAACTTGAGGCGCTCGGGTGCCATGGCTGCTCCAACTCCCTGTTGAGACAGAGAGAGAGCATTGTGAGAGAGAAGAGAGAAACGACAGTGAAGAAGAAGAAAGAGAGAAAGGAAGGAGGCAGAGGAGCTGCGGCATGGTCCAGTCGGGTTCCGGCGGCTGGCCACGGTGGCGTTTGGCGACGGGAGGCTCGGGCTCCTGGCGCCTTGGCCGTCAGGGTCCTGCGATAGAGAGAGAGATGTGAGATCAGGAGAAGGAAGGAAGAGAAGGAGGGACCGAGGGAGAGGGTGCGGGGTCGGCCTGGGGCTGCTGCTGCGGCCGGCTCGAGGAGAGCTGCTGGTCTCAGGCGCGTGAGAAGGGAGGAGCTCGTGCGCGTGGGTCCTGGTGACGCGGTCGCCGGCGACGGTGAAGGCGCTGCTCAGGGATGAACGAGGAGAGGAGGGGGAAACGAGGAGGGGAGGAGTCTGGTTGTGGTTGGTGGATCGGGAGGGGATGGATCCCAAGGAAGAGGATCGGTGGTGGCTGGTTGGCTCGGCGCTGAAACCAAGGGAGAGAGTGGCGGCGGCTAGGAGGAATGAGGAGGATGGGACAAGCTGCCTAATTTCTAGGGTTGGATCCCGTGTATATATAGCAGGTGGATTTGACTAGGGACTATTTGGTCCCTCCGATCGTAATCGGACGGCCCGGAATAAATAGGCTAGAGCGTCCAATTAAGAAAACGGAGATGTTTTATAGATGTTAGGGGATGATCCGGACCCATCGGTCACGACTCCCCGGGTCGGGTTCGGGGCAAGTTTCGGACGCATGCGAGGGGTCTGAGAGAGGTCGACGAAGACAAGGGGGGTTTTGTTGGTCTCAGAGAAAGAGAGACGAGAGGGGTCCAATTGGTCTGAGAGAAGGTCAACAAGGATAAGCGGTCTGACAATAGGTCAATGAAGACAAAGAGAGAAGCGGTAACTACGAACGGCTACGAGGTTTTATGAAAACATGCGGATGCAATGCGGATGATGCGATGAAATGAAATGCCTGACATGAACAAAATGCAAAACAAAAGACAAAAACCCAACCACGAAGGAAATAATATATTACATCTCCGGTAAAGGCAAGAGTTGGAGTTACGAATGTGGAAAGTTGTATCCGGGGCGTTACAGTTGACAAAGTCAAAGTACACGTCAACCTAGTAGACCCACAAGTCAGCCTCCAAATCTGTCCCAAACAGCATACAGCTCAAAATTTCTAGCCAGATTCAAATTAATTTTAAATCTAAATATACCTTAATTTAAATTCAATGAAATTTTACACGCACAAAAACAATGAAATTTAAAATATCAAAATCCGAAAGAAAACAGTATTTGGGAACTAATTGCCTATTTGCTGTATTTTTTTTATTTTACAGCCCATTTCTTATTACTTATAGCCCATTTCTTATTACTTATAGCCCATTTCTTATTACTTATAGCCCATTTTCTGGGCAAAATGCATCCCTCCTCGTCTTGAAAGATTTCCGGCCCAGCAGGGCGTAGAAAAGCAAGTAGGCCTATGTTGGTTATTCTGCAAAAAACAAAATAGCTGGCTAGCCATTTTTCAGGAAGGAAAAAAACAAACTGGGCTGGTCATGTGCTAAACATATGAAATAAAAGCGTGGGCTAGACAGGCCACGGGTCCCGCACAACCCAGTTGATACCCTTCTCCGTCCCGAAAAAACAAAATTACTGCGCGCGCTGCTGGGTCCCTACTGTCATCCTCACCATGTACAATCATCTCCTTGTTCCTCTCGGTTGTTGACCATGTTGACAACACCGGTGGGCGGCGCCGCGGCGAGCGCGGAGGATGATGGTGAGGCCTCGAACGGGAACGAGCAGGAGCCGGGGAAGATCACAGCCAGCCGTGGGAGGCGGGAGCAGGCGGTCCCGCCGGCGCTGGTTTGGCTTTGGCGGCTCGAGGAATAAGAGACTGAAGAAACGCGACAGACGTTGAATGTCAATCGAACGGTCAAGGTTGGCACAATTGTTTTTTGACTAAGCGGACACAAAGTAGCATACTTTTTTATATATAGGAAGAAAACCGCTAGGAAAATGCGTTCGTCTACCGTCCTCCTCACAGGGAACGTTCGCCACATAAGTGACTAGCACCCTTAGTTTTCAACCGAGAGGTCTTGGGTTCGAGTCCGAGGAACTCTCAATTTTGTACTCCTTCCTTCCTCGCAAAAAGGGAAAGAAAATCAAAGACTTGGGAAGGCGTACAGAACAAGCTAGTGTACCAGTAAAGAGACGTTGCTGAGTTTTAGAAAAAAGAAAGACGTGCTCCTATAGCTGGTTCGAATCCAAACCTAGACTATGACTATATATGGTGCTATGCTACTCTGCAAGTAATGAAACTGACATATCCAACGTTCGCTTCTCCTCTTCTCTACTTACTCTGCCTAGCATCAGAAGCTCTGGCCGCAGCAACCATGTCCGCTAGCTGCTCGTCCACCTGCTCTTCAGCAGGCAACAACCAGATATGCGCCAAGTCGCCACCCGTACCATCGCATGTGGGTCTCATCACACCCCCGCCGGCACGCGCACCGTAGCCGATTGCTCATCGCAACCCGCTGCCGTTGGTGTGGTGCCACTGCTGCAAATCACGCAGAGTCATCCGTCGCGTCTCAACCACAATCCGCAACCTTGGCCGAGTCTTCTACAAATGCCCGAATCATGGGGTAATAATATGTTTAAGTGTTGTTCTGCTGCTTTCAGTTGCTGATTTTTTAATAGTTTGGTTGATGATCTTCCAATTTGATTCGTGCAGAAAAGGGAAGATTCGTGTGATTTGTATTTCTGGGAGGTTGTTGATGTGGGGGAATGCAACTACGCTGATTATTTGGTTAGCCGAGGAATCCCAATACCAACAGGTTGGGGTGTTGGACAAGTAACTGAAGGAACGGCAGAAGAGGAAGATGCAGAGCAGAAGGTTAAAGATGCAGTTCCTCTGATCATGGCCAAGCAACAGCTGCTGAACAGCCTTGACAACAATGAGGAGATGAAAGAGCTTGTGAAGATAATGGGCGAAATTGATGTGCTCTGTAGGATGATTGTCTCTTTATTTGCAGTGTATGTAGCACTCGTGATGTATTCAGTGGCTACGACATGAGCACTTTGCTGAAACTAGTAATGAATGAAACCTGTGTAGCACGCTGGACGTAGTGTTGTGAACATCTAATGATTTCTATTAACGGAAATCAGGGGGTGTCCCCTTTTGCTCATATAAATAAATAGATAGCAGAGGCCCTGTCGGGTCAGCTTTGTTCTCATTCGAAGACGTCGAGCAAATTGCAGTCCAACAGCAAACTATGTCATCAAATTCAAGTTTCACAGCCAAATATGAGTACAACTAAACAACAATGTCATCATGTTTTAGTTGTCATACAATCACCAAACACAAATCAACATCCGCAAAATACTAAACAACATGTTCATCAGGTTTCAGTTGTCATAGCAAACACAATTTCACATAGTAGATAAAAAAACGTCTTCCGACAAGCAAATACGACAAAAGCAATGTAATCATCATCCGCAGCAGCAGCGTCAACATCTTCGCCATGTGTATCAGTATGAATCGTAATTCCCCATGGTGTCATCTTCTTCTTCGTCCTCAACGTCCTCGAACGTTGGCTTCTTCTTGATCAACTCTTGTATGTCCACAGCACGACAAGCAATCTTTTCGCCGGCGTCATTGACGTGATGGTTCTCAAAGATATTAGGAACATCTGTGTTATCTTGTACATCAGGAGCAGTGTAAGCATCATCTTGTTGTGCAACTTCATTAAACGAATTCCTCTACTCAAACCTTTGCAATACTCTCCAGTCGCTACGTGCAAATGTGTCTTCCAAGAAAAATATCTGCGTTGCTTGATTTGCCAAAATAAAAGGCTCGTTGGTCTGGTACGCCGCCTTGACATTGATGGATTTGAAATAATCATCAGCTCTGGGTTTTGCGATCCTGGAAAACAGGTTATACCAATGACAGCACAACAGAACCACACACCGATGATCCTCGAAACTGGAGATATACTGCAACTGAACAATGTCTATTATGTTAGCATACATTTCAGTTGTCTCTTTGTCATACGTATCCATGCTCATGATGGCACTGTTTTTTGTCTTCCTGCCTTCGTCTCGTGCAAGGGTGTTGTAGCGCACATCTCCAACAACGCAAGATTCATAATGTCTTACCCGAGTATCAGGACCCATTGCTAGTGAGTAAAGGGCATCATCAATTGCCTGCCCATCCTCCCGCATCTTCTTAACCTATGGTTAGAAAATAGACAAACTGATCATCTTATGTACTCAATATATTAAAAAAACTGACAGTGCACTTCAAAAGCTTACATGGTTCTTGAACCATTTCGCAAATCCTGCCATAACCAGTTTATCAATGTTTCTTGGGTTTTGCGGCAGTAACTCCTCTTTGTAGATGCTGCACACCATAGTGATCGCGTCAAACATCTAAATATATAAGAATGTTCTGCAAGTTTAGTAGATTACGATGTATAAGCTGCAGTACTGCACTTACTTGATATAAGGTAGTATCTCAGGACAGTTATTCAACACATCCCAAACCATTTTGTCCAAATCTTTAGGTTTGTCCTCTTGTCGACTCTTCCCTGTAACTCGAATAGAATAATCGAAAACATTGAGCCCGGGATTGTCTTCACCCACCTCTTTGCTAAGCTGATCAGCTGTTTCAATGTATTTTGAGCAGAATGTCAACGCTTCTGTAGCAATGTAGGCCTCTACAATGGAACCCTCGGGTCTAGCTCTGTTCCTAACATAGCCCTTGAAAGTGCCTAACCGCCTTTCAATAGGGTACATCCAGCCATACTGTACTGGACCTCTAAGTAGTGCCTCATCAGGTAGATGAACAGCCAAATGCACCATTACATCAAAGAAGGCTGGAGGATATATCTTCTCAAGGTCGCATAGGATAGTTGGTATCTTGTCTCTAAGACGCTCCAAAGCATCTATCCTGATATTTCTACTACAGAGTTCCCTGAAGAATTGTCCCAACTCTGCAACTGCTTTGTATAAGTCAGGGCGGCCCAATCCTCTAAGGATAACAGGTAAAACCCTTTGAAGTAGGACGTGGCAGTCATGAGTTTTCAACCCTTGTACCTTGTTTCCATCTGCACTGACTCTCCTTTCAGGGTTGGAAGCAAATCCATGTGGGAATCTCACACGTGACAGGACCTCGCAGAATTCTTTTCTTTTTACCTTGTCCAGGACGTACACAGTTGGTGCCATATCCCGTGGTTTACCTTCATCTTGCACCTGCAAATCCTTTCTGATACCCAGGTGTGTCAAATCAATCCTAGATTTTAAGGTATCTTTCGTCTTGCCTTCAATGTTAAGAAGTGTGCCGATAATGCTGTCACATATATTTTTCTCGATGTGCATCACATCAAGATTATGCCGCAGATCCAAATCTTTCCAATACTCCAAGTCCCACAAAGTGGACCTACGGGTAAACAATAATCTCTCTTCTACCGTGCCACGCTTCCTTTTCCCGCTACCATTACCAGGATGGTTTCCTTGTGTAATATGCCTGACCTTCTCTAATTCCACTTGCAACTCATCGGCGGTGAGCCTCTTTGGTGCATCACGGTTTTCATGCTTTGCATTGAACACATGTCTTCGGTATTTTCTAGGATGCGGCTTATCCTTGGCAAGGAAACGGCGGTGTCCAATGTAACAGATCTTGCTAAGTATTGCGTATGATAGCGGATTCCTGTCACAGCGAACACATGCATTGTAACCATGTGTCGTTCGCCCTAACATAGTGCCCAAAGCTGGATAATCATGGATGCACCAAATTACAACAACACGTAGAAAGAAATCAGCTGGTGGGCTGCTATATAGGTCTTGAGTGAGAAAACCCTTCCATAGCTATTGAAGTTCCTCCATAAGAGGCTCCATGAACAAATCAAAATCCTTTCCAGGACTTTTTGGACCTGGGATGAGTAAGGCCATCATGTAGTTTGATTCTTTGGTGCAGACATTTGGAGGCATGTTGTAAGGGATAACAAGCACTGGCCACATGCTATATGTGGCGCTCTAATGGCCAAATGGGTTAAATCCATCTGAAGCTAAGCCAATTCTAATGTTTCTCGGGTCAGCAGGAAACTCTTTGTGTTTATCATTGAAGCTTTTCCACTCACTACCATGAGATGGATGGCTCATTACATTCTGATATCTGTACTCCTGGTTCCTAGAATGCCACAGTACATCCTCTCTTGTTTCAGCATCATGAAACAACCTCTGCAATCTTGGTGTAATTGGAAAATGTCTCAGAACATTATGAGGAACCCTCTTCACACCATCGCCATCTTTCCATCTTGATGATTTGCATTTTGGGCATTCACTTAAGTTGGCATAATCCTTCCGGAACAGAACACAATTATTCTTACAAACATGGATCATATCATATCCAATTCCAACTACACGAAGGAAATTCTTCATTTTACTGTAGGTGTGTGGCAGCTCACACGCATCTGGGAAAGATTTGCAGAAAGCAGCCAACATCGCATCGAATGATTTGTTGGTCATCCGCTCAGATGTCTTCACCTGAAGAAAGGTGACCATAACTGAGAATACTGACAGCTTATTTCCTGGGGTGACAGCAACATTGCATTGTTCCAACATGCGGGCCCACCGTTTTTCTTCTGCAGGTGAAAGTTCACGGAATGCACGAGCATTTCGTAGCATTGATTCAATGTTGGTCAAACTCACTGGCTTCGCCACCACCACCTCCTCCTCCTCTTCCACCTGAGCATCAGGCAGATCAAGATGGTGATCTCCTGCTTCCACGTAGTCAATCACATTGACGTTCACAGCTTCACCATGATGAACCCACCTAGTATATGTGACCGACATCCCATACAAGTGTAGATGATTTTGCACAGTTGACTAGGGTCTTGTAACTGAATTCATACAACTGCTACACGGGCAGAGCACATCTGATTTCGGACCATCGTACTCAGCTCTTATAAAGTTCATGAAGTTTTCAACCCCCTCGACATATGCATCGGAGAATCTTCGAGCAGAAGTTATCCAAGTCCTGTCCATCTGTTAGACATACAAATTAGTTCTTCTACTAGATATTACAGGAAAAACATATATGCTTTTTTATGAAGTCCAGAAAAAAAATACCTAGGTCGATGTCTAAAGCTATGGCAAGATATTTGGACGAGCAGATCTAAGTAACGAAATATATGTAAAGCTAATTCAGCAAACAGATTTGAGTGCTAAATTATGGTAGGCTGTTTCAGCAGTCGATGAGGCCGAGCACACAGCCATCGAACTATCGAAGGCCATCACAACAACAAAGATCGAGTATAAAACGGTGTAGAGCTATTTCACCTAACAGATTGGCTACTAGACCATGGCAATCTATGTCACAAAAAATATATGCAGGATATTTTAGCAACAAATCGGCCTTGGCATGCCATCTCAGCTAAGCAGATTGAGTGCAGAATAGGGCAAGGAAGCTTCTTAAGCAGAGCATATTGACAGTAAACTACTTCGGCAAACAGTGAGATTAACAACGTCTATCAGCAAACATTCAGCGCTACACCGACCTGAACGGGGCCTTAGTCTAGAATGCGCGTACCATGGGAGAAGCTGACCGCTGTGCGTCTCCACACGAACGTCGCCAGCGGTGGCGGTGCTGACCGCCATGCGCCTCCACAAGAACGTAGCCAGAGGTGGTGGCGCGGCTAGAGGACGGTAGTCTACGAGAGCGTACTGTGGGAGCGAGAGGATCACTGTGCGTCCCCTCGACGAACTGCGGCACTGATGTATCGATGCGGCGGGGAG
>NC_041385.1:196651542-196652783 GCF_002162155.2 Triticum dicoccoides | reverse complement strand
AGATTTTCCCACGGTGGGCGGGGGGAGTTTGGCGCATGGTCGGTTTCTCCAAGTGCAGTCCCACGTGTCAGTGAAGAGGCAAGCCGAAGCGCATTCCGTTTGCGTGAGCCGTGAGCAGGACCGAACGTGTGTGGGGTGCAATGCGACTGCGGCAGGAGTGCTGTGAGTGTACCGCCTTTTTTCCTTTTAAACTAGGTGCTTCGCCCCCTCAAAAAAAATGTTGCTTCGCGCGATCCATTGATACTACTACTAGTAATCCGGTAATCCCGACTAAAATTGCGCGGCCGGGTCTTTTCCCGCGCGATATGCTGGGAGGTTGGCTTAGTTGGGTTTTTTAGATTCGTCTCGGTTCAATAAAAAGCAGAGTTGGTGATGATGGTGTGCCTGTCATCCTGCAATATAGGCCGTCCGATCTATATCTAACGGATAGGAAGGGAACTATGACAATTTACCCGCACTCCTCTCCACATTTGCAGATAAGGCTTTCCCTCGTTCATCCTTTTCTCCCACAAGATCTTGATCTTCCGTGCAACGCACGAGCATCTTTAGTACTCCTACAATATGTATATTATTGTGAAAGTTCATATACACCGGTCGAGATTAATGCAAACACGGCAGATTTTCGTTACATTTCGAACTTTTATAAGATAGAAAAATAAAAGAAACCCGACCCTAAACCTATTCTACGACGGCGACCGACGTCCTCCATCTGCGATCTCTATGTACGGGGGCGGGGTTCAAGACCCGTGAAGTGAAGGTGCGGTCTCCGATGAGGAAGAATAGAACACGGGATACGGACCGGCCAGTTGGCACACCATGCCCTGCCGCCTCCCATGCCCTACTCATCCTCGGAGGAGTCCCCGACCTCGGCGGTGCCGGACGTTGGATGACGGCAAGTAGGACGCGTGGCTGACAGTGCTCCCGTCATCGGCCGCAAGCGTGGCCACCGCTTGTGCGGTCGCGTCCGCGTCCGGCTACGCCGCTATTGCGTCGCGAGAGGCGACTTGAGCGAGGGCGGCGACCTCGAGCTTCATCCCCGAAGACAAGCTCTCCTGCAGAGCGTTCTCACTTGCGGTCATGGCGGATGTGGTTGCAGGTAGGAGGACTGTAGAGAGATGTTTTGCAATACAAAATGATCGTTGTATTGATGGGGTGCTGTTGCACATATATATAAGTACAGGGTAGGCCTCAACCTCAACTATACACAACTAGGAGGTGGGCCACAACACGTAATACATGCA
>NC_041385.1:196647486-196651373 GCF_002162155.2 Triticum dicoccoides | reverse complement strand
CTGGACCGAAACTCCTCGAAGACGGAGGTGGGCAATCCCTTAGTCATCACATCAGCAAACTGTTGCGACGTCGGCACATGAAGAACCCGAACATGACCAAGGGCAACCTGCTCGCGCACAAAGTGAATATCGATCTCAATATGCTTCGTACGTTGATGGTGCACCGGGTTGGCGGAAAGGTAGACCGTGCTGACGTTATCGCAGTAGACGAGAGTGGCCTTATGAACATCACAAAGCAACTCCTGGAGCAGCTGATGGAGCCAAGAGCACTCGGCCACGGCATTAGCCACGACGCGATACTCTGCCTCGGCGCTGGAGCAGGAGACCGTGGGCTGCCGCTTCCATGACCAGGAGATCAACGAGGGCCCAAGGTAGACGCAGTAGCCTGACGTGGAGCGTCGAGTGTCGGGGCAGCCAGCCCAGTCGGCATCCGAGTAGGCCACGAGGTCGGTTGAGGCGGAGGCCGTCAGGGTGAGCCCCAAAGACATGGTGTCGCGTATATACCAGAGAATACGCTTCACCAAGGTCCAGTGGGAGTCACGCGCAGCATGCATGCGGAGGCACGCCTGCTGAACAGCGTACTGCAGGTCGGGCCGAGTCAGCGTTAGGTACTGTAAAGCACCAACAATGGAGCGATAAAATGCTCCATCGGGCGCGAGAGACCCCTCCAGAGCAGAGACCTTCGCCTTTGTGTCGACGGGGGTGGGCGCTGGTTTGCAGTTAAGCATACCGTCACGCTCCAGGAGCTCGTCGGCGTACTTCTGCTGATGCAGAAAGAAGCCGTCAGTCCGGCGGACCACCTCGATGCCGAGGAAGTAGTGCAGGGGCCCCAAGTCCTTGAGGGCGAACTCATCACGAAGACGAGTAGTCAGCCGCTGAAGGAGATCGGGGGTGGACGCCGTGAGGATGATGTCGTTGACGTAGAGCAGTAGATATGCAGTGTCAGCTCCCTGATGATACACGAAGAGTGAGGCGTCGGAACAAGTGGACCGAAATCCCAAAGACTGCAGGAAGGCTGCGATACGCTGGTACCAAGCTCGAGGCGCCTGCTTCAACCCATAAAGAGAACGGGAGAGCAAGCACACAAAGTCTGGGTGCTCAGCGTCGACGAAGCCAGTGGGCTGCTCACAGAACACCTGCTCGGCGAGATGGCCGTGCAAGAAGGCGTTGGAGACATCTAACTGGTGCACAGGCCAGGCGCGCGAGACCGCCAGCTGGAGCACGGCGTGAATCGTGCCCGGTTTCACAACCGGGGCGAATGTGTCGGTGAAGTCCACGCCCGCGCGCTGCCGAAAACCACGAACGACCCACCGAGCCTTGTAGCGCTCGAGAGAACCGTCCGGGCGAGTCTTGTGGCGAAACACCCACTTGCCAGAGATGATGTTGGCATGAGGGGGTCGCGGGACAAGCTGCCACGTGCGGTTGCGCTGTAGGGCATCGAACTCCTCCTGCATCGCAGCTAGCCAGTGGAGATCCCGAAGGGCAGCGCGAGCAGAGGTGGGGACGGGTGATGGCGTCGACGTCGAGGCAGCACACACATACTCGTTGGCGGAGTAGCGCATGCTGGGCCGAAGCACTCCTGCTCGGGCACGGGTACTCACACCAAGTGACGGGGCAGCAGGGCTGGCGGGTGCCGCAATGACGGGGGCCGCGGCGGTAGGGCCCGCGGAGGCGGCGGCCGCGGGGGAGGCTGCAGCGGCGGCGGAAGAGGGACCCGGGGGCCCGCTCAGACTTGACCTCGGGGGAGGGAGTCACGAAGCCGGGTGGTGGTGGCAGAGGGCGCCGTGCCGGGAGGGCCGCCGGGGGGTGCCGCCGCGCATCGCTGCACGAAGGGGGCGCAGGGGCTGGCGCCAAAGGGGCCGAGGCCGGAGGAACCTGGAAAAAAGGGAACACCGTCTCGACAAAGTACACATGCCTCGAGGTGTACACACGATGAGTGACAGGATCATAGCACCGGTAACCTTTGGTGTTGGGAGGGTAGCCAAGGAAGATGCATGGGACAGATCGTGGTGCGAGCTTGTGTGGCGTGGTGGACGCGGTACTAGGATAACAGAGACACCCGAAGATGCGGAGACTATCATAGGACGGTGGTGTGCCGAAGAGAAGGTGGTGAGGGGCGTAGTTCCACCAAGGGCGACATGGACGAATAGTAACTAAAAGAGTGGCGGTAGCGAGGGCATCGGGCCAAAACCGAGCGGGCACGTTAGAGTGAAAGAGTAATGTGCGACGCAGTCATTAAGAGTGCGGAGAATGCGCTCGGTGCGGCCGTTCTGCTGTGAAGTGTAAGGGCAAGTCAGACGGAAGATGGTGCCGTGAGAGGCGAGAAGTGTGCGAAGAGCGATGTTGTCAAACTCTTTTCCGTTATCAGTTTGGAGTGTGAGTATGGGGCGACCAAACTGGGTGGTGACATAGGAATAAAAGGTGGTGAGTGTGGCTAAAGCATCGGATTTACGACGAAGAGGAAAAGTCCACACATAATGAGAATAATCATCTAAGATTACCAAGTAGTATAGATAGCCCGTGTTACTCGCAACGGGAGACGTCCAGACATCACTATGAAGTAGTTGAAATGGAAAAGTGGATACTGAGGTAGACGCACTAAAGGGAAGACGAACATGCTTGCCTAAGCGACATGCCTCACAAGAGTGCTCGTCGAGCTTGGTACATGAGAAAGAGAAACTCCTAAGAATTTGACGTAACACGGTGGGGTTGGGGTGGCCCAAGCGAGCATGCCAGAGGTCAACGCCGGCGGCAAGGGCGACTGGTGTGGAGGTGGCGGCGCCGGTGTGCACGGGGTAGAGTTGATCGGGACTGTCACATCGATGAAGGATCATCCGGGTGCGGGCGTCTTTCACAGAAAAGCCAACACCGTCAAATTCAATAGTAAGTGGGTTCTCACGAGTAAGACGACGAACGGAAACTAGGTTTGTGACTAATTCAGGTGAAACAAGAACATTAGACATAGTAATGGGTGTGGAAGTGGAGGGAAAGCTAGTGCTACCGATATGAGTAATAGGTAAGGAGGAGCCGTTGCCGACGGTGATACGAGTGGGTGTGCGAACAGGAGTGGAGGAGGTTAGGTTACTGGGATGAGGTGTCATGTGCGCAGTAGCACCTGAGTCCATGTACCAGTCGCCTCCACCAACAGAGCTACTCGGCGACGATGCGTAGTGCTGGGCGGCGAGGAGGGTGGGGTCCCATGACATAGGTACCGACGGCGGCGGGAGGCCCTCGTAGGGCGGCGCCGGGACGGGTGGACCATAACCGCCGACGGGAGGCAGCGCAAGGAGGGCGCCGTAGCCAGCGCCAAGCGACAACAAAGGGTCAACGGGCAGAGTTGACGCCGGTGACGGGATGACGACGGACTGATCGGAGCGCGCCGGCGGTGGGGCGGCGGCGTATGCCAGCGGGGCCAGGAGCGGGGCGCCGTACGCAGTCCACTAACTGGAGGAAGCCGCAGCCCATGCGCCATGTATGCCATACGCGTCATGCACGCCTGCATGTAAGCCCGCAATGGATGAGTTTTGCCATGCCCATGCATGCAACGCGCCATGCATACCTGCATGCAATGCGCCATGCATACCTGCATGTACGCCCCCTATGGATAGCGCGGCTGCGTGTGGTGCCATCGCGGATGATCTGGGCGTGAGGGCGCTCACGCTGGCAATCGGGCGGGCTGGCGTGGGCGTGCGGGTGCTGGCGATGTGCGGGTGCTGGTGATTGGTGGGCAATGGCTTAGCGAGGCGTGGGCGATCGGATCGGGAGCAGCAGCAGTTAGCGAGGCTGGCGGTGGGATCGAGATCGGGAGCAGATGGGGAAGCGCTCGCGAAGGGAGACGAGGGAGCGGCGGCCGGCGCGAGAGGTGCGCAGACGGCGGCGGCTCGGTG
>NC_041385.1:196575253-196647013 GCF_002162155.2 Triticum dicoccoides | reverse complement strand
GGAGGAGCGCGCGGCGGCGGCGGCGGAAGACGAGGATTAAAACCTAAAAACTGATACCATGTAGAGAGATGTTTTGCAATACAAAATGATCGTTGTATTGACGGGGTGCTATTGCACATATATATAAGTACAGGGTAGGCCTCAACCTCAACTATACACAACTAGGAGGTGGGCCACAACACGTAATACATGCAACACAAAGTACAACTCAACAAGGACGATGCGCTATGTTGTGGAGGTTAGCTGGGCATTGCCGCTTTAAGTAGCGCATTCCGGTGAGGCCAAGCGTCCGGGTGCATCATTAAGTCGCCGGAGTTGGTTCGTCGGGCACCGAGCCTCTTAACGACGACATACGAACGGACGACATGAATGCGGGCAGCTGGCGCCGGCTGGGAACGCACCGCGCGACGACGCGAGGGACGAGGGCTTTGGTGTGTCAGGGTAGTCAGCTGCGGTCGTGGCAACATTGGAGATGCCCTTTGCTCAAATGCGATCCCCGCATGTCATTGAAAAAGCAAGACGACCTGGCATGGTCTTAGGTCCAGAGGATGCAGTTGGCCGCGCTACACCACTCCGCGGACGCGTCGCGGTGCCCCGTGCATCCTCGACGAGCCGGGTGTTGGGGTGTGTTTGGATTGTGGCCAAAGTGCACCTTTCCAAAATTTTGGTCATGACCCAAAGATTGGTCTTTGTTTGGATGGTTGCCGTTTCTTTGGCATGCCAATGAACTCTAGCCAACTCTAGTTCATTTTTCTTGCCAATGTCGGCCAAATCATGGGCAACCAATACCTCAACCAAAATTTTGGCTACCCAATCCTTTGATGGGGCAACCTTGGGCACAAAGCAAACATATCGTTGGTCGTGCCACAGCACAAACGCCACCCTCGACACACTAAAACCGACCGTGTCTATCGACGATAGGAGCGTGTCGCTCACTGCAGTCGCCGTGTCCAGAGGCGGTGCTGGAGCTGCGCCCCGTTGTTGGCCCCAACGACCCACATGAACGGTTGTCGGTGGCGAGGAGGTCGTGGGCCAGCTCCTCCATTGGACTAGTCTGCGCTATGTCGTCCCGATGGGTGTGCCCCACATGTCGGTTTCCCTGTTTTCCCGGCCATATTCGAGCGTCGGTGCTCCACTTTGCGCATTAGGCCTTTCACTATGTAGGCCAAGCGAGACAACTTATTGTTTATTTGAGCCGTTCAAGTGTAATCATGTGGCGTTTTCTTATTTCTCATTCCTCTCCAACCCTCTTCTCCATCGATCATGTCGCCCTCCAGTCGAGTCCATCCTCCCGCATGCTTCATTTGAACATTCCGCCGAGTATCATTCGCATGTACCCACCCTAGTCCTCTTCAATAGATCTCCGGACCCCGAGATGAAATCGAGAGGGAACGAGTGGCAGCACGTGATACCTAAGGCGGATTCAAAATTTTGAACCGGTGATCATAGCATCCGCAAATCATATATAAAGGATATTCAATGTTCGTTTCGTTTTTGAACGTACAATATACTCCCTCCTATCCTTTCTACTTTACATATAAGTTTTATGTGTAGTCAAAGTATCTCTACTATGATAAAAAAGGTATCAACATTCAACAACGCCCAATCAATATTGTTAGATTCGTACGTACTCCTAGATTTGCAGTCGAGATGGTTTCCAATTTGACTATTGACAAGATTAATAGTACTCCTTTCACATAGGTGAGTAAGTCATCTTAGGCTATGCACCGTGACCAAGGAGGAGGGGAAAACGAGAGACATTAATGTTTATTTGGTAATTAATAGTATTGCATGCAATGAACTAACCAGCACATGTCATGTTTGATAGTCTCAGGTCATTAAAAGCATGCACACCCTCATCTCTTTATTGGTTCATATGTCAAGAAACAAGAAACGAGGTAGAAGTTAATGCACCGCGCCTACGTGTTTTGGGATTATTTGGTTTTCGTAAGATGACTTACACACCTAGATGGAGGGAGTACATGAGATGTATAATGTGAAAATTATATCATTGGAAACTCCTTTCACATACGAAATTGACCATATGCTTTGTGTAAGTTGCATGTCATATATTATTACTCTAACATTTGGTCAAAGTTAGCCTCAAAAAACGCATTAGACCCTGTATGCTTTGTGTAAGTTGCATGTCATATATTATTACTCTAACATTTGTGTAAGTTGCATGTCATATATTATTACTCTAACATTTGGTCAAAGTAGTATAGTGGAAGTGGATCCTCTGACGTAGGTATCCCTGCCTTACCCTCCCTTTCGGTCACTTACTGGCGGACCCCATGCTTGCTAGGCCCCGCATGTCAGTTACTCAATGGGTTCGGCCACGTCAGGGGATCCTCATCCGTAGTATACTCCCTCTGTTTTTATTTACTCCGCATAAAACGGAGGGAGTGGTGGTATAATAAATGACACGGGCGGGGGAGGGGGAGGGACGTCGGTTTGCTCTTAACTGCGGTCCCACAAGCAAGCGAAAACGCAAGACGAAGCGCATTCCATTCGGTGAGCGACGTGGAGGGTCCAGCGTGCCGGGCTGCAACGCAAACGCGACAAGAGCGATGTACAGTCAAAACCGATTGACCAGTCGTTAGTGGAACCACTATTCACAACAGAACCTTCGCTGCTCGGCCTACGCCAGCCACTGCCCTAAAACCACACCAAATCTCCAGCCCGTTCCCCCACCTTTCGATCCCCTAGCCCGCATCAAGCGTCCCCTAGTTCGCCGGAAAGCCATGGTGCGCCGCAAGATCACTTACTACAAGATGCTGACGCCGGAGCACCGCGCAGAAATCGCGGTGGCGGTCGGTGCCACAGACCTCCATTCCCAAGCTTGCTTTGCGGCGGGCCAATCCCCGAGTTCTCTGGAGCCAAACTACGAGGAGGAGGAAGCCGATCCAATGTTCACTGCGGAGGTTGCGGCGCAGATGTCACAGCCCCAGATCAACCCTTGTTTGTTTTTGCTTTAGCATCCATGCAACATGTTTAAATTTTATGAAATTTGAAATGGGGATGACCAAGCCCTAGCACCAAAGCATTGCAAATAGGTTCAACTTCAAAATATTTTCAAAGAACCCAAATTGGTTTGCAAAAATGTTCATGATTACTGGAAAAGGGTGAAAACCATATCCAGAGATGATGGATATTTTTCCAAGACATTTTTGGATTTTTGATTAAACCATATTGTATTTGAATTGGGGCATTTAAATACTGTTAATATTTTTAAATGCTCCAACAATTCTGAAAATAGTTGAGGGCCTCTGTAATAATTCAGTTAATGTCCACAATTATTCTTAGGATTTATAAAAAATGATTTAGTGTCTAAAACTAAATCAAAACAAACTACAGAAAATAGAAATAGAAAAGAGGAAATAAAAGAAAGGGAGAGAAGGCCACCAGGCCACCTACCTAACTTACCTGGCGCCCACTTACCTGGCCCAGCACGGCCCAGCCCATCTCCACTCCCCCTGTCGTCTTCCTCCTCGCCAGAAGGACCGAGGCGTGGCGCGCGCCCGAGAGGCCTCGGCCACCTCCTGCTTCCCCTGGCCACCTCCTGCTTCCTCCCCGAGCCCTCTAGCGACGCCACGCACCCCTCCTGGAACCCGCCGCTCACTCTCTCGTCCCCATCCTCTCCTCTACTCTCTCTCCCTCTCACCCGAACGGAGCCACCGCCGCCGACGAGCGTCGCCGTGGCCACAACCACTGCCTCGCCTCGTCGTTGCGCCCAGAGGCTCCGCCTCGATCCCCTCTTCCTCTCCACCAACCCATGCCCCACCGGACGCCCTGCATCGCCGCCCACGCCGTCTTCCCCATCTCCGGCCGCCGAGGATCTTCGCCGTCGATTCGCCACCATCGTCGCTTCCCCGAGCCCGCTTCTACGGCCCCTGCAACCGCTGTGAGGCCACGACCCTTCTCCCTCTAACCCCATGCTCGATTGCCTCCCCTAACCGCCCTAACCACCTTGCCGAGCGCTCCTCGCCGCCGGCCATGGCACCGCCGTGGCCACAGATGTCTTAGCTCGCGTCTGAGCACGCCCTCGGGCTCGAGATGTTCCCAGGAGCCGAAAACTCCCATCGGTTCATCCGTAGCTGCACCATAGCATCGTCTTAGGCGAAGCCCGAGCTCCGGCCGCCGCCTCGCTCGCCGTAGTTGCCGCTACCGGCCACCCCAGCCGCAGCCACAGCCACCGCTGGACGCGCCGCGTTGCGGACGTTCCAATGAGCCAAACCGCGCGCCAAACCATCGCCCCTAGCTCAAATCCGAGCTGCGCCGCCGTACGGAATGGTCGCCGCCGGCGATACTCCGGCGACTGCCGACGTGGCACACTTAATTAGTGTTAATGATCCAACTAATTAAACCCACAGCCACTGACAGTGGGCCCCACCCCTGGTCAAACCCCAGTCAGCGCTGGGTTTGACCGGGATTAGCTCCTGTGTCACTAACGTGTGGCCCCCACACGTCAGGTTTGACCTGGGACGCCCAGTTGACCCTGCTGACGTCACCGTGACGTGGTGCTGACGCCATAAATCATTTCTGGATTTATTATTATTTCAGGAATTTCAGAAAATGCCCTAAATCTCAATAAATCATAGAAATTCAACCGTAACTCCAAATTAAATAATTTATATATGAAAAATTATCAGAAAAGTTCAAGGAATCCATCTGTACCGTTTTCATGCATGTTAGAACAACTTATAGCTGCTGTTTAGAACAAATCAATTAAATGGCATTTAAATAATCATATATGGAGTTGGAGTTTGAATCATGTATTCAAACCTACTTCATTTAAATCATAGCTAGGTGCATTAGCCCAAAACACATTCATATTGCCATGTCATAGCATGCATCATATTGTGCATTGCATTGATTGTGTTACTTCTGTGTTTGCCGGTGTTGTTCCCCCTCGATAGACGTTGTACCGACGATGTGATCGTTGACACTGATGAAGACTCAATGCTATCTTCAGAAGTGCCAGGCAAGCAAAACCCCCTTGTTCTTTCCGATACAATACCACTCTCTCGCTCCTGCTCTCTTTTACTGCATTAGGACAACATCGATTCATCTGTTACTTGCTGCGGTAGCTGAACCACTTTATCCTCTGCATGACCTGTCATTCCACAGTAATTAGATGAAACCCACTAGCATGAGTAGGAGTTGTTTGAGCCCTGTTGTGCCTACTCATTCTTGCTTGTTTGTCATGCCTGCTACTGCTTAGAGTTGAGTCAGGTCTGGTTCATCGGGGATGAATCAGAGGTGTGTGAACATGTCCTACTGTGTATGAGCTAAGTGTGTGAATACGATTTGGTAAAGGTAGCGGTGAGAGGCCATGTAGGAGTACATGGTGGGTTGTCTCATTGCAGCCGTCCTCAGGAACTGAGTTCTGTGTTTGTGATCCATGATTCAGCTACTACCACGCATTGGGCCTGAAACCAATGGACCCTCTCGGCTTCTTGATCACCCTTGTCCTCTGTCCAGGAGTTGCAAGTAGTTTCTGGTGTTTGTAGTATGCTGGAGGCCGTGCGCAGCGCTGACCGTAGGGGTGGGCTGTGATGCGGTAGGCACGTGGCACGGTGTACCGGGCGCCCATTTGGTGTCTCGGGAACCCTGTTCACATCGTTTGGGGCTGTGAGCGAAACTCCGGCCGGATCTCCTCATGGATGGAACCCGAATAGGCGATAAACCTGGACTAGAGACTTGAGTGTTTAGGTAGGCCGTGGCCGACACCCACGTTGGGCTTCCGCTTGAAGGTTGCCGAGTACATGTCGTGTAAACGGCGGTAAGTGGTGAGAGCGTGTGTGAAGAAGTACACCCCTGCAGGGTTAACATCATCTATTCGAATAGCCGTGTCCACGGAAAAGGACTTCTGGGTTGCTTATATCAGTTCATAGACAAGTGAAAGTGGATACTCTAAAATACGCAAGATAAGCGTGAGTGCTATGGATGGCGCTCTCGTAGGGAGACGGGAGCGGATCCATAGTGGTGTATTGATATGGTGAATATTGAAAGAAATATGCCCTAGAGGCAATAATAAAGTTATTATTTATTTCCTTATATCATGATAAATGTTTATTATTCATGCTAGAATTGTATTAACCGGAAACATAATACATGTGTGAATACATAGACAAACAGAGTGTCACTAGTATGCCTCTACTTGACTAGCTCGTTAATCAAAGATGGTTATGTTTCTTGACCATGAACAATGAGTTGTTATTTGATTAACGAGGTCACATCATTAGTTGAATGATCTGATTGACATGACCCATTCCATTAGCTTAGCACCTGATCGTTTAGTATGTTGCTATTGCTTTCTTCATGACTTATACATGTTCCTATGACTATGAGATTATGCAACTCCCGTTTGCCGGAGGAACACTTTGGGTGCTACCAAACGTCACAACGTAACTGGGTGATTATAAAGGAGCATTACAGGTGTCTCCAAAGGTAGATGTTGGGTTGGCGTATTTCGAGATTAGGATTTGTCACTCCGATTGTCGGAGAGGTATCTCTGGGCCCTCTCGGTAATACACATCACATAAGCCTTGCAAGCATTACAACTAATATGTTAGTTGTGAGATGATGTATTACGGAACGATTAAAGAGACTTGCCGGTAACGAGATTGAACTAGGTATTGGATATCGACGATCGAATCTCGGGCAAGTAACATACCGATGACAAAGGGAACAACGTATGTCGTTATGCGGTCTGACCGATAAAGATCTTCGTAGAATATGTAGGAGCCAATATGGGCATCCAGGTCCCGCTATTGGTTATTGACCGGAGACGTGTCTCGGTCATGTCTACATTGTTCTCGAACCCGTAGGGTCCGCACGCTTAAGGTTACGATGACAGTTATATTATGAGTTTATGCATTTTGATGTACCGAAGGAGTTCGGAGTCCCGGATGAGATCGGGGACATGACGAGGAGTCTCGAAATGGTCGAGACGTAAAGATCGATATATTGGACGACTATATTCGGAGTTCGGAAAGGTTCCGAGTGATTCGGGTATTTTCCGGAGTACCGGGGGGTTACGGGAATACGGGGAAGAGTATTGGGCCTTGATGGGCTTTAGTGGGAAGAGGAGAAAAAGGCTGCGCCCCCCCTCCCCTCTAGTCCGAATTGGACTAGGGAAAAGGGGGCCGGCCACCTCTCCTTCTCCTCCTATTCCTTCTCCTTTCCTCCCCTCTTGGTGGACTCCTACTAGGACTTGGAGTCCTAGTAGGACTCCCTATCCTGGCCGCACCTTTGCCTTGGCCGGCCTCCTCCTCCTCCATCCTTTATATACGGAGGCAGGGGCACCTCTAAACACACAAGTTGACACAAGTTGATCCACGTGATCGATTCCTTAGCCGTGTGCGGTGCCCCCTGCCACCATATTCCTCGATAATACTGTAGCGGAGTTTAGGCGAAGCCTTGCTGCTGTAGTTCATCAAGATCGTCACCACGCCGTCGTGCTGACGAAACTCTTCCCCGACACTTTGCTGGATCGGAGTCCGGGGATCGTCATCGAGCTGAACGTGTGCTCGAACTCGGAGGTGCCGTAGTTTCGGTGCTTGATCGGTTGGATCGTGAAGACGTACGACTACTTCCTCTACGTCGTGTCATCGCTTCCGCAGTCGGTCTGCGTTGGGTACGTAGACAACACTCTCCTCTCGTTGCTATGCATCACATGATCCTGTGTGCGCGTAAATTTTTTTTTGAAATTACTACGAAACCCAACAGTGGCATCCGAGCCTAGGTTAATGATGTTGATGTTATATGCACGAGTAGAACACAAGTGAGTTGTGGACGATACAAGTCATACTGCCTACCAGCATGTCATATTTTGGTTCAGCGGTATTGTTGGACGAGACGACCCGGACCAACCTTACGCGTACGCTTACGCGAGACCGGTTCCCTCGACGTGCTTTGCACAGAGATGGCTTGCGGGCGACTGCCTCTCCAACTTTAGTTGAACCAAGTATGGCTACGCCCGGTCCTTGCGAAGGTTAAAATGGAGTCTATTTGACAAACTATCGTTGTGGTTTTGATGCGTAGGTGAGATTGGTTCTTACTTAAGCCCGTAGCAGCCACGTAAAACATGCAACAACAAAGTAGAGGACGTCTAACTTGTTTTTGCAGGGCATGTTGTGATGTGATATGGTCAAAGCATGATGCTGAATTTTATTGTATGAGATGATCATGTTTTGTAACCGAGTTATCGGCAACTGGCAGGAGCCATATGGTTGTCGCTTTATTGTATGCAATGCAATCACGATGTAATGCTTTACTTTATTACTAAACGGTAGTGATAGTCGTGGAAGCATAAGATTGGCGAGACGACAACGATGCTACGATGGAGATCAAGGTGTCGCGCCGGTGACGATGGTGATCATGACGGTGCTTCGGAGATGGAGATCACAAGCACAAGATGATGATGGCCATATCATATCACTTATATTGATTGCATGTGATGTTTATCCTTTTATGCATCTTATCTTGCTTTGATTGACGGTAGCATTATAAGATGATCTCTCACTAAATTATCAAGAAGTGTTCTCCCTGAGTATGCACCGTTGCCAAAGTTCGTCGTGCCCAGACACCACGTGATGATCGGGTGTGATAAGCTCTACGTCCATCTACAACGGGTACAAGCCAGTTTTGCACATGCAGAATACTCAGGTTAAACTTGACGAGCCTAGCATATGCAGATATGGCCTCGGAACACGGAGACCGAAAGGTTGAGCGTGAATCATATAGTAGATATGATCAACATAATGATGTTCACCGATGAAACTACTCCATGTCACGTGATGATCGGACATGGTTTAGTTGATTTGGATCACGTGATCACTTAGAGGATTAGAGGGATGTCTATCTAAGTGGGAGTTCTTAAGTAATATGATTAAATTGAACTTAAATTTATCATGAACTTAGTCCTGGTAGTATTTTGCAAATCATGTTGTAGATCAATAGCTCGCGTTGTTGCTTCCCTGTGTTTATTTTGATATGTTCCTAGAGAAAATTGTGTTGAAAAATGTTAGTAGCAATGTTGCGGATTTGATCCGTGATCTGAGGTTAAATCCTCATTGCTGCACAGAAGAATTATGTCCTTAATGCACCGCTAGGTGACGGACCTATTGCAGGAGCAAATGCAGACGTTATGAACGTTTGGCTAGCTCAATATGATGACTACTTGATAGTTTAAGTGCACCATGCTTAACGGCTTAGAATCGGGACTTCAAAGACGTTTTGAATGTCATGGACCATATGAGATGTTCCAGGAGTTGAAGCTAATATTTCAAGCAAATACCCGAGTTGAGAGATATGAAGTCTCCAACAAGTTCTATAGCTAAAAGATGGAGGAGAATCGCTCAACTAGTGAGCATGTGCTCAGATTGTCTGAGTACTACAATCGCTTGAATCAAGTGGGAGTTAATCTTCCAGATAAGATAGCGACTGACAGAATTCTCTAGTCACCATCACCAAGTTAGTAGAACTTCGTGATGAACTATGACATGCAAGGGATAACGGAAACGATTCCCAAGCTCTTCGTAATGCGGAAATTGACGAAGGTAGAAATCGAGAAAAACATCAAGTGTTGACGGTAGACAAGACCACTAGTTTCAAGAAAAGGGGCAGAAGGAAGAAGGGGAACTTCAAGAAGAACAGCAAGCAAGTTGCTGCTCAAGTGAAGAAGCCCAAGTCTGATCCTAAGCCTGAGACTAAGTGTTTCTACTGCAAAGGGACTGGTCACTGGAAGCGGATCTACCCCAAGTGATTGGCGGATAAGAAGGATGGCAAAGTGAACATAAGTATATTTGATATACATGTTATTGATGTGTACTTTACTAGTGTTTATCGCAAACCCTCAGTATTTGATACTAGTTCAGTTGCTAAGATTAGTAACTCAAAACAGGAGTTGCAGAATAAACAGAGACTAGTCAAGGGTGAAGTAACGATGTGTGTTGGAAGTGGTTCCAAGATTGATATGATCATCGTCACACACTCCCTATACTTTCGGGATTAGTGTTGAACCTAAATAAGTGTTATTTGGTGTTTGCGTTGAGCATGAATATGATTTGATCATGTTTATTGTAATACGATTATTCATTTAAGTAAGAGAATAAATTGTTGTTCTGTTTACATGAATAGAACCTTATATGGTTACACACCCAATGAAAATAGTTTGTTGGATCTCGATCATAGTGATACACATAATCATAATATTGAAACCAAAAGATGCAAAGTTAATAATGATAAGTGCAACTTGTTTGTAGCACTGCCGTTTAGGTCATATTGGTGTAAAGCGCATGAAGAAACTCCATACTGATGGAATTTTGGAATCACTTGATTATGAATCACTTGATGCTTGCGAACTGTGCCTTTTGGGCAAGATGACTAAAACTCCGTTCTCCGGAACAATGGAACGAGCTACTGACTTATTGGAAATAATACATACCGATGTATGCGATCCAATGAGTGCTGATGCTCGTGGCAAGCATCGTTGTTTTCTGACCTTCACAAGATGATTTGAGCAGATATGGGTATATCTACTTGGTGAAACATAAGTCTGAAATAGTTGAAAGGTTCAAAGAATTTCAGAGTGAAGTGGAAAAATCATCGTAACAAGAAAATAAAGTTTCTGCGATCTGATCGCGGAGACAAATATTTGAGTTACGAGTTTGGTCTTCAATTAAAACAATGTGGAATAGTTTCACAACTCACGCCACCTGGAACACCACATCGTTATGGTGTGTCCGAACGTCGTAACCGCACTTTATTTGATATGGTGCGATCTATGATATCTCTTTACCACTATCGTTTTGGGGTTATGCATTAGAGACAGCTGCATTCACGTTTTAAAATAGGGCACCATCTAAATCCGTTGAGACGACACTGTATGAACTATGGTTTAGCAGTAAACCTAAGCTGTTGTTTCTTAAAGTTTGGGGCTGCGATGCTTATGTGAAAAAGTTTCATCCTGATAAGCTCGAACCCAAATCGGAGAAGTGCGTCTTCATAGAATACCCAAAGGAAATTGTTGGGTACACCTTCTATCACAGATCCGAAGGCAAGACATTCGTTGCTAAAATGGATCCTTTCCAGAGAAGGAGTTTCTCTCGAAAGAAGTGAGTGGGAGGAGAGTAGAACTTGATGATGTAATTATACCTTCTCCCTTATTGAAAAGTAGTTCATCACAGAAATCAGTTTCAGTGATTCCTACACCAATAAGTGAGGAAGTTAATGATGATGATCATCAAACTTCAGATCAAGTTACTACCAAACCTCGTAGGTCTTCCAGAGTAAGATCCGCACCAGAGTGGTACGGTAATCATGTTCTGGAAGTCATGTTACTAGACCATGATGAACCTACGAACTATGAGGAAGCAATGATGAGCCCAGATTCCACGAAATGGCTTGAGGCCATGAAATCTGAGATACGATCCATGTATGAGAACAAAGTGTAGACTTTGATTGACTTGCCCGATGATCGGTGAGTCATTAAGAATAAATGGATCTTCAAGATGAAGACGGACGTTGATAGTAGTGTTACTATCTACAAAGCTAGACTTGTCGAAAAAGGTTTTTGACAAAGTTCAAGGTGTTGAATACGATGAGATTTTCTTACTCGTATCGATGCTTAAAAGTCTGTCCGAATCATGTTAGCAATTGCCGCATTTTATGATTATGAAATTTGGCAGATGGATGTCAAAACTGCATTCCTGAATGGATTTCTGGAAGAAGAGTTGTATATGATGCAACCGGAAGGTTTTGTCGATCCAAAGGGAGCTAACAAAGTGTGCAAGCTCCAGCGATCCATTTATGGACTGGTACAAGAATCTCGGAGTTGGAATATACGCTTTGATAAGTTGATCAAAGCATATAGTTTTTGTACAGACTTACGGTGAAGCCTGTATTTACAAGAAAGTGAGTGGGAGCACTACAACATTTCTGATAAGTATATGTGAATGACATATTGTTGATCGGAAATAATGTAGAATTATTCTGCAAAGCATGAAAGGATACTTGAATAAAAGTTTTTCTTGGTGAAGCTGCTTACACATTGAGCATCAAGATCTATATAGATAGATGAAGACACTTGATAAGATTTTTCAATGAATACATACCTTGATAAATTTTTGAAATAGTTCAAAATGGAACAGTCAAAGAAGGAGTTCTTGCCTGTGTTGCAAGGTGTGAAGTTGAGTAAGACTCAAAGCCCGACCACGGCAGAAAATAGAAAGAGAATGAAAGTCATTCCCTATGCCTCAGTCATAGGTTCTATAAAGTATGCCATGCTGTATACCAGATCTATTGTATGCCATACCACTGAGTTTGGCAAGGGAGTACAATAGTGATCTAGGAGTAGATCACTGGAGAGCGGTCAAAATTGTCCTTAGTGGAATAAGGATATGTTTCTCGATTATGGAAAAAGGTTCGTCGTAAAGGGTTACGCCGATGCAAGTTTGACACTAATCTAGATGACTCTAAGTCTCGATCTAGATACATATTGAAAGTGGGAGCAATTAGCTAGAGTAGCTCCATGCAGAGCATTGTTGACATAGAAATTTGCAAAATACATGAGGATCTGAATATGGCAGACCCGTTGACTAAGATTCTCTCACAAGCAAAACATGATCACACCTTAGTACTCCTTGGGTGTTAATCACATAGCGATGTGAACTAGATTACTGAATCTAGTAAACCCTTTGGGTGTTGGTCACATAGCGATGTGAACTATGGGTGTTAATCACATAGTGATGTGAACTATTGCTGTTAAATCACATGGCGATGTGAACTAGATTATTGACTCTAGTGCAAGTGGGAGACTGAAGGAAATATGCCCTAGAGGCAATAATAAAGTTATTATTTATTTCCTTATATCATGATAAATGTTTATTATTCATGCTAGAATTGTATTAACCGGAAACATAATACATGTGTGAATACATAGACAAACAGAGTGTCACTAGTATGCCTCTACTTGACTAGCTCGTTAATCAAAGATGGTTATGTTTCCTGACCATGAACAATGAGTTGTTATTTGATTAACGAGGTCACATCATTAGTTGAATGATCTGATTGACATGACCCATTCCATTAGCTTAGCACCTGATCGTTTAGTATGTTGCTATTGCTTTCTTCATGACTTATACATGTTCCTATGACTATGAGATTATGCAACTCCCGTTTGCCGGAGGAACACTTTGGGTGCTACCAAACGTCACAACGTAACTGGGTGATTATAAAGGAGCATTGCAGGTGTCTCCAAAGGTAGATGTTGGGTTGGCGTATTTCGAGATTAGGATTTGTCACTCCGATTGTCGGAGAGGTATCTCTGGGCCCTCTCGGTAATACACATCACATAAGCCTTGCAAGCATTACAACTAATATGTTAGTTGTGAGATGATGTATTACAGAACGAGTAAAGAGACTTGCCGGTAACGAGATTGAACTAGGTATTGGATACCGATGATCGAATCTCGGGCAAGTAACATACCGATGACAAAGGGAACAACGTATGTTGTTATGCGGTCTGACCGATAAAGATCTTCGTAGAATATGTAGGAGCCAATATGGGCATCCAGGTCCCGCTATTGGTTATTGACCGGAGACGTGTCTCGGTCATGTCTACATTGTTCTCGAACCCGTAGGGTCCGCACGCTTAAGGTTACGATGACAGTTATATTATGAGTTTATACATTTTGATGTACCGAAGGTTGTTCGGAGTCCCGAATGTGATCACGGACATGAAGAGGAGTCTCGAAATGGTCGAGACGTAAAGATTGATATATTGGAAGCCTATATTTGGATATCGGAAGTGTTCCGGGTGAAATCGGGATTTTACCGGAATACCGAGAGGGTTACCGGAACCCCCCGGGAGCTATTTGGGCCATAGTGGGCCTTAGTGGAAAAGAGAAGGGGCTGCCCTAGATGGGCTGCGCGCCACCCCCTTCCCCTAGTCCTATTAGGACTAGGAGAGGTGGCCGGCCCCCTCCTCCTCTTTTCCCCTCCGAGGAATCCTAGTTGGACTAGGATTGGAGGGGGAATCCTACTCCCAGAGGAAGTAGGACTCTCCTGCGCCTCCCCCCCTTGGCCGGCCAGCCTCCCCTCCTCTCCTCCTTTATATACGGAGGCAGGGGCACCTCTAAACACACAAGTTGACACAAGTTGATCCACGTGATCGATTCCTTAGCCGTGTGCGGTGCCCCCTGCCACCATATTCCTCGATAATACTGTAGCGGAGTTTAGGCGAAGCCCTGTTGCTGTAGTTCATCAAGATCGTCACCACGCCGTCGTGCTGACGAAACTCTTCCCCGACACTTTGCTGGATCGGAGTCCGGGGATCGTCATCGAGCTGAACGTGTGCTCGAACTCGGAGGTGCCGTAGTTTCGGTACTTGATCGGTTGGATCGTGAAGACGTACGACTACTTCCTCTACGTCGTGTCATCGCTTCCGCAGTCGGTCTGCGTTGGGTACGTAGACAACACTCTCCTCTCGTTGCTATGCATCACATGATCCTGTGTGCGCGTAGGAAATTTTTTGAAATTACTACGAATCCCAACAAATATGTGGACTCGTGTGCGCCACCTCAAAAGAGTTACTTGCAGTCGTAGTTTAGGATAGCCACCGAGTCGAAGCTGGCTTGCTGCAGTTAAACCCCACCATCCCCTTTGTTGAGAATGATGCATATGTAGTTAGTTCTGATGTAAGTCTTGCTGGGTACATTTGTACTCACGTTTGCCTATTTTATGTTTTTGCAGAGAGACTTCAGTCTCACTAGTAGTTCCGCTTGGACTTCGACGTTTAGCTTGTTACCTCAGCTACGATCTTGTGCCCTCGGCAGGATCTGGTAGATAGTCAGGCTTTCAAGCCTTTTTCATTTATAGATGTCTGTACTCAGACATGATAGTTTCCGCTTGTGCTTGGATTTGTATGCTCTGAATGTTGGGTCATGAGACCCCTGTTTGTAATATCTCGCTCCTCGGAGCCTATTGAATAAATACTTGAGTCGTAGAGTCATGTTGTGATGCCATGTTGTGTTTGCACATATCGAGCATATTGTGTGTATGTTATTGAAATGCTTGGTATGTGTGGGATCTGACTATCTAGTTGTTTATCCTTAGTAGCCTCTTTTACCGGGAAATGTCTCCTAGTGTTCCCACTGAGCCATGGTAGCTTGCTGCTGCTCCGGAACACTTAGGCTGGCCGGCATGTGTCCTTCTTCGTTCCTGTGTCTGTCCCTTCGGGGAAATGTCACGCGATGAATACCGGAGTCCTATTAGCCCGCTACAGCCCGGTTCACCGGAGTCCTGCTAGCCCAGTGCTACAGCCTGGATTCACTCGCTGATGACCGACACGTTCGATGCTGGGTCATGAATGCCTGTCCCTGTAGGTTTGTGCCACTTTGGGTTTACGACTAGCCATGTCAGCCCGGGCTCCTTATCATATGGATGCTAGCGACACTATCATATACGTGTGCCAAAAGGCGCAAACGGTCCCGGGCAAAGGTAAGGCGACACCCGTGGGAATACCGTGCGTGAGGCCGCAAAGTGATATGAGGTGTTACATGCTAGATCGATGTGGCATTGAGTCGGGGTCCTGACAGCGTTGATATCAGAGCTTGACTGCCTGTAGGATTACCAAGCCAAACTGGTCGAAGTTGAGTCTAGAAATTCTTTAGTTATATAAGGGAATTGATTGTGGGATGGAACGTAAGGCTCTTTTTACTCCTTATACCTTATGCCCTTCTGATCTGAGTCATCTTATCTTTCCTACGGGGTTAAGGAACTAGGCTTTCTCCTCTTTCTATCAGGATCACGTGTTACTAATCCGTAGACTTATAAGATTGTTGGATTTAAGCTTGAGTTCAGTTCCTACTATTTCTGTATGTTAACTGTTGATCTCCAAACCTTGATATTGCGCTTCTGAGTGGTTATGCCACCCTTTTGTGAATGTCTCAAATCTTTTCGGAGCATTTACAGCCGTTATGCTGTCCGAGTCATCCCAGGTTTCTAAATAGTTTGAAGCAATTTGCAAATTCCTTCCTCCCGTTTCGATGTTCCTTTGGGCCAGATTAACCACACTAATCGGTGAGTTGAGGTACTTTATTGCCTTGACATATATGTTGGAGCTGGTATTATGACCCTAGGTGTCTTAGGGGATCATCTAGTAATCTAGCCATGTTTTGTGTTCCCAGCGTGATGATTCTGGCCTTTATTCTCGAAAGCATTCCGTGATGCTACCTAGGAGTAGGTATTCTATTCCTAGGTTCTTGAACCCGAGATTCACTCTACTTACTTCATGCTGATAGTGTTTGCTAGTTCCTTTAGGTTATTAGTAACCTTTGCGATAGTCCTTGAGGTTCGTGGTACATCCTTCTTCCAATTACCATGAACCATTCTTGGCAGGAGTTCTTCTGAACCAAAAGATGACAACAAGAGTGCTCTCGATGAGTTCTCCATGCTATATTGTAACCCTGCCAGCTCAACCTTTCTGCATGGGTTATCCGGAAGAATTATGTTGAAATCGTTCGACATGCTAATCCATGCCTCCACAACTCAGAAAATCGTATGTTCCTTTGAGTTGTCCCTCTTTAGTTGTCTTCTGACCCTCGTCTATCAATTGATAGTCAAGAGTATGTGTGCATTCGTTCATCGATGCCTATTACTCTTGTGGTCTGTCAAGCCATTCTATTCCGGAATGACTAGGAGAAACAAACTCCAGTACCTCATCCATATCTAGGATTGGGTCAAAGCAATTGTGCTCCGCAGATCAAAATGCCAGCCCAACTTTTGATTCTGTTCTACCCTGAAGTATTACCGTCTTTATGTCAGGATTTTCATGAGGATTGCACCGGCTCTTGTGAATTCTTGATGTAGTGATACTTCTCGCCATCATTATTCATCCCTCGGTTCCGAGTTGTCGCAACCGGAATGCCGACAAGTGAATCGTGATGTGCGAATTCAATACTCCTAGCAACCTTGTTGCTTGGTAGTTAATGGACAATAACCTCATTCTTAGCATGTTGATTTTTGAATCATCACCCTAAGGTTGATTGTGCTACCTAGTCCTTATTTCCTGGTGCACTCTTTGATTGATGAGTTAGGATTTTGTCAAGTCCTCGCTCATTTGATCATATCATCTTGCCCTGAAAAGAAAGATTGCTCTCGAGCTTAGTAACATACCGGTGGTTCGTGATTTTCCGAATATCTTCTCGGAAGTATCACCAGATTGTCACCTGACTGTTATGTTGAGCTCGTGATCAAGTTGGTTTATTCTTGTAAACCACTTTTTCTCCAAGAACTCGTGTTGGATACCTCTGAGCTAGTTGGTTAAGCTAAACGACAACTTGGAGAGTTGGAAGATAAAAGCTTACCTAACCTAGTTCTTTTCAAAGGGATATCCTGGTATTGGTGTGTTTTCAAGAAAGATGATATCTTCATTGGTTGGTCCCTGTGATCAGTTGCTGGACCTATTATCTTAGCTAAACCTTTGATTGAGTATGGGATATCGTCAAATCAAATCAGAACCAACGATGTTCGTAATGCTGTCTTATTCGTGGATTTTCCTCGAGCATACACCATTATATCTTTTGGTCTGACCAATGCTATCACCGTGTTCACTTAACTATGGAATTCCTTTTAAAAGTGAACCTGGATGAATTGTTGTTGAGCCCATCGACAAAATCCTTATCTCCTCCATGATTTTGTTGAACATTAAGCTATTGTTGGAAACTTTGTAAACAATGCCTTCGAGTTCCGTCTCTGAGGTATATGTTTGGATGAGAGAAGTGTCTTCCTTTGATTCACGTGCATTTGATGTAAGTTGCCGCCGTGAATTCGAGAAAGCATGTTTTTACTTCCTCTGGAACCATCCCAAGTCAGTTATGCACGTGCGAAGTATTTTGTGGTTTGATAGACTGATCATCTTCATTCCATATGTGTATCCTAGCACACCAAGCCACTGATTGATTTGTTCAAGGAAAGGAAGTTCCTTCTTAAGAGCATGCCTTATGCAAGGACTTCAATATCCTCGATTATGGTTCCCCACCTGAAACTCGGTAGTGTTTTATTGTAAGACTACCATGTGATAATGTTTTGTCTGGGACAACGTGTTCACATGTTTGTAGCAGGACCAGCTCATGTTTTGGAGCTTGCTATCGTAGTTCATTTCCCGAGAATCTTGCAACGTCATTTCGTTGATTTGTGTTGCAAACTTTCATTTTTCTTCCTAGACTCGATGAGTCTGGAATATCCTGACACCAACCAGATCTGAATCTCAGGCAGATATGATGGTTGGAACTCTTCCCAAGAACTATAATACTGATCCCTCGATAACCGGTAAAGTGGATGTCGTGGCCAACACACCCCGCCGGGAGACCTAATATTGTAGTATCTTGATTGAGGAAGTTGGCCACCTCCCCATAAGGATTTCGTAGGATCTACCTCCCTAGTTGTTCCTTATGGATTTCTGTGTTTCCGAAGTCCGACCTTTACTTGATGTTCTAGATACCAGACCATATCTATGGGTGGATTACGCCAGCACATCAAGGAGAACATTAGAAGCGGAGTGCTAAATGTCTCTCGGTCGATCATCCAGCTTTTATTTCCTTGGCCCCGCCAAGGGTGAAATCTGAGAAAGTGTTATCTTCCTTTGCATCTGCATCATCCATCATCATTCATCATGGTAGTACGTTGTGTTGCCAGGATCCTTGACACGGATGTTGGTAAAATCTTGATGATTATGGAAATGCTCAAGTTCTTGAGAGCACGCGCAAGTGCCAGGTTTGATCGCCGGAATTAACTGTATAGTGCTCTCAGTTTCCTCGGCAATGCTATGACCTTTTCAAACAGTGAATTCACTCTCTATTGTTGGGTTCTTCCCCAGTTACCAGAATCATTCCCAGCATTTGCATTTTGTTCCCAGCTTGCACCGCCAATGTGCCATTCTACCATGGGTCTCTTCCATTTCCGGTGATAAGAAAATTCATCCATTACGTTGTCTTCAACAAGGTAATCCACATTATCCAAGTCCGAGTATGCCATTCTACCGACCCCCGCCAATCGATTGCTGTGATTTGCCTTAGGCTGATATAGAAAGTCTCAATGATCTCTATATCAAAGGTAATTCTTTTTGCCACTTAAGGGGATATTCCGACGAGTCACCTTCCCTAAGGTGCATCGTTATGGTATCATGGAAACTCAACTCCTCGCTACGTTGACAACCATTCACCACCCTTTTAAGCGTGGAATTGTTGTCTACCTAGTGAACCTTCGTCATCTGCTTCACTCCATTGCTATAGATGTGTGCTTCGCCTCTCAGCTCGAGAGATCTTGCTATGTCTCATTCCGTGAGTTAATCCTGAGTTGTTCGACCTTCGAGAAGAACGATTCTTTTTGGGTCTTTCCTTTACTCTCGTTGTCGTGTTAGTTGGAGTTCTCAAGGCTAGACTTCGAGGCAATGATGGTGAACGAATCAACGTTCAATTGAAGTGCAACCTGGATCGTGAAGATTGTACTAGTTTGCGTTCCCCCTTCACCTTACCCTACGCTTGAATCTCGGGACGAGATTTTTGTTTAGTGGGGGTGAGCTGTCACAGCCCCAGATCAGCCCTTGTTTGTTTTTGCTTTTGCATCCATGCAACATGTTTAAATTTTATGAAATTTGAAATGGGGATGACCAAGCCCTAGCACCAAAGCATTGCAAATAGGTTCAACTTCAAAATATTTTCAAAGAACCCAAATTGGTTTGCAAAACTGTTCATGATTACTGGAAAAGGGTGAAAACCATATCCAGAGATGATGGATATTTTTCCAAGACATTTTTGGATTTTTGATTAAACCATATTGTATTTGAATTGGGGCATTTAAATACTGTTAATATTTTTAAATGCTCCAACAATTCTGAAAATAGTTGAGGGCCTCTGTAATAATTCAGTTAATGTCCACAATTATTCTTAGGATTTATAAAAAATGATTTAGTGTCTAAAACTAAATCAAAACAAACTACAGAAAATAGAAATAGAAAAGAGGAAATAAAAGAAAGGGAGAGAAGGCCACCAGGCCACCTACCTAACTTACCTGGCGCCCACTTACCTGGCCCAGCACGGCCCAGCCCATCTCCACTCCCCCTGTCGTCTTCCTCCTCGCCAGAAGGACTGAGGCGTGGCGCGCGCCCGAGAGGCCTCGGCCACCTCCTGCTTCCCCTGGCCACCTCCTGCTTCCTCCCCGAGCCCTCTAGCGACGCCACGCACCCCTCCTGGAACCCGCCGCTCACTCTCTCGTCCCCATCCTCTCCTCTGCTCTCTCTCCCTCTCACCCGAACGGAGCCACCGCCGCCGACGAGCGTCGCCGTGGCCACAGCCACTGCCTTGCCTCGTCGTTGCGCCCAGAGGCTCCGCCTCGACCCCCTCTTCCTCTCCACCAACCCATGCCCCGCCGGACGCCCTGCATCGCCGCCCACGCCGTCTTCCCCATCTCCGGCCGCCGAGGATCTTGGCCGTCGATTCGCCACCATCGTCGCTTCCCCGAGCCCGCTTCTACGGCCCCTGCAACCGCTGTGAGGCCACGACCCTTTTCCCTCTAACCCCATGCTCGATTGCCTCCCCTAACCGCCCTAACCACCTTGCCGAGCGCTCCTCGCTGCCGGCCATGGCACCACCGTGGCCACAGATGTCTTAGCTCGCGTCTGAGCACGCCCTCGGGCTCGAGATGTTCCCAGGAGCCGAAAACTCCCATCGGTTCATCCGTAGCTGCACCATAGCATCGTCTTAGGTGATGCCCGAGCTCCGGCCGCCGCCTCGCTCGCCGTAGTTGCCGCTACCGGCCACCCCAGCCGCGGCCACAGCCACCGCTGGACGCACCGCGTCGCGGACGTTCCAATGAGCCAAACCGCGCGCCAAACCATCGCCCCTAGCTCAAATCCGAGCCGCGCCGCCGTGCGGAATGGTTGCCGCCGGCGATACTCCGGCGACTGCCGATGTGGCACACTTAATTAGTGTTAATGATCCAACTAATTAAACCCACAGCCACTGACAGTGGGCCCCACCCCTGGTCAAACCCCAGTCAGTGGTGGGTTTGACCGGGATTAGCTCCTGTGTCACTGACGTGTGGCCCCCACACGTCAGGTTTGACCTGGGACGCCCAGTTGACCCTGCTGACGTCACCGTGACGTGGTGCTGACGCCATAAATCATTTCTGGATTTATTATTATTTCAGGAATTTCAGAAAATGCCCTAAATCTCAATAAATCATAGAAATTCAACCGTAACTCCAAATTAAATAATTTATATATGAAAATTATCAGAAAAATTCAAGGAATCCATCTGTACCATTTTCATGCATGTTAGAACAACTATAGCTGCTGTTTAGCACAAATCAATTAAATGGCATTTAAATAATCATATATGGAGTTGGAGTTTGAATCATGTATTCGAACCAACTTCATTTAAATCATAGCTAGGTGCATTAGCCCAAAACACATTCATATTGCCATGTCATAGCATGCATCATATTGTGCATTGCATTGATCGTGTTTCTTCTGTGTTTGCCGGTGTTGTTCCCCCTCGATAGACGTTGTACCGACGAGGTGATCGTTGACACTAATGAAGACTCAATGCTATCTTCAGAAGTGCCAGGCAAGCAAAACCCCCTTGTTCATTTCGATACAATCCCACTCTCTCGCTCATGCTCTCTTTTACTGCATTAGGACAACATCGATTCATCTGTTACTTGCTGCGGTAGCTGAACCACTTTATCCTCTGCATGACCTGTCATTCCACAGTAATTAGATGAAACCCACTAGCATGAGTAGGAGTTGTTTGAGCCCTGTTGTGCCTACTCATTCTTGATTGTTTGTCATGCCTGCTACTGCTTAGAGTTGAGTCAGGTCTGGTTCATCGGGGATGAATCAGAGGTGTGTGAACATGTCCTACTGTGTATGAGCTAAGTGTGTGAATACGATTTGGTAAAGGTAGCGGTGAGAGGCCATGTAGGAGTACATGGTGGGTTGTCTCATTGCAGCCGTCCTCAGGAACTGAGTTCTGTGTTTGTGATCCATGATTCAGCTACTACCACGCATTGGGCCCGAAACCAATGGACCCTCTCGTCTTCTTGATCACCCTTGTCCTCTGTCCAGGAGTTGCAAGTAGTTTCTGGTGTTTGTAGTATGCTGGAGGCCGTGCGCAGCGCTGACCGTAGGGGTGGGCTGTGATGCGGTAGGCACGTGGCACGGTGTACCGGGCGCCCGTTTGGTGTCTCGGGAACCCTGTTCACATCGTTTGGGGCTGTGAGCGAAACTCCGGCCGGATCTCCTCATGGATGGAACCGGAATAGGCGATAAACCTGGACTAGAGACTTGAGTGTTTAGGTAGGCCGTGGCCGACACCCACGTTGGGCTTCCGCTTGAAGGTTGCCGAGTACATGTCGTGTAAACGGCGGTAAGTGGTGAGAGCGTGTGTGAAGAAGTACACCCCTGCAGGGTTAACATCATCTATTCGAATAGCCGTGTCCACGGAAAAGGACTTCTGGGTTGCTTATATCAGTTCATAGACAAGTGAAAGTGGATACTCTAAAATACGCAAGATAAGCGTGAGTGCTATGGATGGCGCTCTCGTAGGGAGACGGGAGCGGATCCATAGTGGTGTATTGATATGGTGAATATGTGGACTCGTGTGCGCCACCTCAAAAGAGTTACTTGCAGTCGTAGTTTAGGATAGCCACCGAGTCAAAGCTGGCTTGCTGCAGTTAAACCCCACCATCCCCTTTGTTGAGAATGATGCATATGTAGTTAGTTCTGATGTAAGTCTTGCTGGGTACATTTGTACTCACGTTTGCCTATTTTATGTTTTTGCAGAGAGACTTCAGTCTCACTAGTAGTTCCGCTTGGACTTCGACGTTTAGCTTGTTACCTCAACTACGATCTTGTGCCCTCGGCAGGATCTGGTAGATAGTCAAGCTTTCAAGCCTTTTTCATTTATAGATGTCTGTACTCAGACATGATAGTTTCCACTTGTGCTTGGATTTGTATGCTCTGAATGTTGGGTCATGAGACCCCTGTTTGTAATATCTCGCTCCTCGGAGCCTATTGAATAAATACTTGAGTCGTAGAGTCATGTTGTGATGCCATGTTGTGTTTGCACATATCGAGCATATTGTGTGTATGTTATTGAAATGCTTGGTATGTGTGGGATCTGACTATCTAGTTGTTTATCCTTAGTAGCCTCTTTTACCGGGAAATGTCTCCTAGTGTTCCCACTGAGCCATGGTAGCTTGCTGCTGCTCCGGAACACTTAGGCTGGCCGGCATGTGTCCTTCTTTGTTCCTGTGTCTGTCCCTTCGGGGAAATGTCACACGATGAATACCGGAGTCCTGTTAGCCCGCTACAGCCCGGTTCACCGGAGTCCTGCTAGCCCAATGCTACAGCCTGGATTCACTCGCTGATGACCGACACATTCGATGCTGGGTCATGAATGCCTGTCCCTGTAGGTTTGTGCCACTTTGGGTTTACGACTAGCCATGTCAGCCCGGGCTCCTTATCATATGGATGCTAGCGACACTATCATATACGTGTGCCAAAAGGCGCAAACGGTCCCGGGCAAAGGTAAGGCGACACCCTTGGGAATACCGTGCGTGAGGCCGCAAAGTGATATGAGGTGTTACATGCTAGATCGATGTGGCATTGAGTCGGGGTCCTGACAACAGAAGGCCCTCGATGGGTATGAGACGATGGACGTCGACTTCGTGCCGGCGTCCGAGTCCCCCATGGTGCAGGCGGACCAGCGGTTCAACATGGCGATACTAAAGGAGGACCGGGAGGCAGAGGCTCAACTCGACACGGAGCGCGCGCATGCCGCTGGCATCAAGGCTCTCCTGCAGGCGGAACCGGATGTCGTGGATGTGAACCGGGCGGTGGAGGCTCAACTTGAGGCGGAGCGCGCGGATGCCGCTGCCATCGAGGCCCTCCTGCAGGCGGAACCGAACGTCCTGGACATGAACCGGGCGACAGAGGCTCGACTCGACGCAGAGCGCGCGGATGCCGCTCTCATCGATGCCCTCCTGCAGGCGGAACCGGAAGTCCTGGACTTGAACCGGGCGGCAGAGGCTCGACTCGACGCAGAGCGCACGGATGCCGCTCTCATCGACGCCCTCCTGCAGGCGAAATCGGAGGTCCTGGACTTGAACCGGGCGGCGGAGGCTCGACTCGACGCGGAGCGCGCGGATGCCGCTGCCATCGAGGCCCTCCTGCAGGAGGAGCCGGACGTCCTCGACTTGAATCGGGCTGTGCTCTCGTCCGTGCAGAGTGCCCGCACGCTTCGCTTGAATGAGTAGCTGGAGGACGAGGACAACCACGGTGCGGAGACACACGTCGGCAGTGACGGCTGGTTCGCGCCGGCAGCCAAAGACGACGAGGCCATCTCTTTCCGCGAGCAATGATAGTTTTTATTTATGTTGTTGTTTTTATTATTATGGATCTTTTGCTATGTAAAAACATACTATTTGTTATGCAAGTCGCCTGACTTGGGTCAATCTACCATTTCAGGCGGTTGGATGAATATCCTACATCTCCTAACCCTTCTTTCCTTCTTCCTCACCTCTTCTTCTTCCCCCAACGGACCACCGCACGGGCCGTACGGATACTCCGGTTGGATAAACATATCTATGAACGAAAATTATGTGTCAGCGATAGGATGGCTGAGTTTGGTTTGTTCACATGCGACAACACGTGTCAGTGACGGTGCGTTCCCTTGGTTGGGTCTGCGGCGTGCAGGAGCGACTGTGTGAGGGTGCGGTGTGACCGCGGCGTGCAGGAGCGACCGTGTGAGTGTGCAGTGCGACCGCGACAGCCGTGCGCAAGTGTACGTCCTTCTCATTTTGAAAACTTTAGGCAAGCTTGGCAAAAATGTGTGGCGAAGTTTGGCAATGCAAGGCCTAGACCCAAACAGGATAAGTACGTACGTACTAGGAGTACTAGTGTTAAAAAAGAAAGGCGGGGTTTTCCTTCGATACAAATCCTCGTTTCACGTGTCAATTAATGCGTATTTTTTTCTTGAAAGACCAAAGAGCTAACCATCTCACTCCTCATTGCTTGATTAATGCAGCGCCATGCAAACGGACCTTCTCACTTCTGCATGCATGCAGGGGATATTAATGTCCTTGGTTGTAAGCCCATCAATTTTGCCTCGATTAGTGTTAGTGGCACTTTGCAAATTGTAATTTTGATATACTGGCCTTGTGTACAAAAAATGGAGGTAGTAACTATATTTGAATTCCTTGCCCATTGCGGTGACGTCAACGACTTTTTTTTGTGGTTTGGCAAAGTGCGTTCGACGGAGAACACCATTGAGGGAGACCACGGTAAGTCATTTGCAAGTGCCACCTGCAAGCCGAGTGAGGGAGTCCTGGACTAGGGGGTGTCCGGATAGCCAGACTATCATCATCGGCCGGACTCCAAGACTATGAAGATACAAGATTGAAGACTTTGTCTCGTGTCCGGATGGGACTTTCCTTGGCATGGAAGGCAAGCTTGGCAATACCGATATGTAGATCTCCTACCATTGTAACCGACTCTGTGTAACCCTAGCCCTCTCCGGTGTCTATATAAACCGGAGGGTTTTAGTCCGTAGGACGAACAACCATTACAACAATCATACCATAGGCTAGCTTCTAGGGTTTAGCCTCCTTGATCTCGTGGTAGATCCACTCTTGTACTACCCATATCATCAATATCAATCAAGCAGGAGTAGGGTTTTACCTCCATCGAGAGGGCCCGAACCTGGGTAAAAACATCGTGTCCCTTGTCTCCTGTTACCATCCGCCTAGACGCACAGTTCGGGACCCCCTACCCGAGATCCGCCGGTTTTGACACCGACATTTGTGCTTTCATTGAGAGTTCCTCTGTGTCTTCACCGATAGGCTTGATGGCTCCTTCAATCATTAACAACCACGCAGTCCAGGGTGAGACTTTTCTCCCTGGACAGATCTTCATGTTCGGCGGCTTTGCACTACGGGCCAATTCGCTTGGCCATCTGGAGCAGATTGAAAGCTACGCCCCTGGCCGTCAGGTCAGATTTGGAAGCCTAAACTTCACGACTGACATCCGCGGAGACTTGATCTTCGATGGATTCGAGCCATAGCCGAGCGTGCCGCATTGTCACGATGGGCATGATTTAGCTCTGCCGCCGGACAGTGCCCTGGAAGCCGCACATGAGTCTGCTCCGACCCCTAGTTCGGAGCCGACCGCGCAGATCGAGGACAGGTGGCTGGACACCGCCTCGGGAGCTGCAATCTCTACGGCGATGGAGCCGAATACTGACCTTGTCCCTCGTAAAGCTCGTGACTCTGAGGTGCCGGACTCCTCGCCGGACTCCGAACCTCCTGCGCCCCTACCAATCGAATCCGATTGGGCGCCGATCATGGAGTTCACCGCCGCGGACATCTTTCAGCACTCACCCTTTGGCGACATCCTGAATTCGCTAAAACATCTCTCGTTATCAGGAGAGCCCAGGCCGGACTGCGGTAAGGACGGTTGGGATGTGGACGACGAAGAAATTCGAAACCCACCCACCACCCACTTTGTAGCCACTGTCGAGGATCTAACCGACATGCTAGACTACGACTTCGAAGACATCGACGGTATGGACGACGATGCCGGAGACGACCAAGAACCAGCGCCTACGGGGCACTAGAAGACCACCTCGTCATACGACATATACATGGTGGACATCCCAGAGGATGGGAATGGCGAGGAAGCAGCGGAGGCAGATTTCCCTAAGAAATAGCCAAAGCGCCGATGTCAGCGGCGCCGCTCTAAATCCCGCCACAGCAAGAATGGAGATTCCGGCACCAAAGATAATAACACCCCAGAGAGTGCCGAAGACAACCCCCTCCAGCAAGATTCAGCACAGGAGGACGTAGAAGCCAGCCCTCACGAGAGAGCGGCAGACGAAGAGGTCGAGGATGATAATTACATGCCTCCCTCCGGAGACGAGGCAAGCCTCAACGACGACGAATTTGTCGTGCCCGAGGATCCCGTCGAACAAGAGCGTTCTAAACACAGGCTTATGGCCACGGCAAACAGCCTAAAGAAAAAGCAGCAACAGCTTAGAGCTGATCAAGACCTGCTGGCCGACAGATGGACCAAAGTCCTCGCGGCCGAAGAGCATGAACTCGAATGCCCCTCCAAAAGCTACCCAAAACGCAAGTTGCTCCCCCAATTAGAGGAGGAGGAGTATAAACCCTCATCACCAGCGCACAATACGGCAGACCGACCACCTCGTGGCCGCGACAGAGAGGCATCTAGGCCCTCCACCAGAACCGTACCCCGGCACCGCTCGAAAAGTGCGAAGCCACGGGGGAATGCGCCGGACTTGCGAGACATATTGGAGGACAAGGCAAGACAATCATGATCGATCTACGGATCACGTGGGCGCCCCATGATGCGCGACGACTACCGTCGCGCCGGATACAGCAACTCCGGTCGGGCCGAACACAGTAGACAAAGCTCTCTTGAGCTACATCGCGATATTGCCCAATACAGAGGCGCCGCGCACCCACTAAGCTTCACAGATGAAGTAATGGATCATCAAATCCCTGAAGGGTTTAAACCCGTGAACATTGAATCCTACGATGGCACAACAGACCCCGCGGTTTGGATCGAAGACTATCTCCTTCATATCCATATGGCCCGCGGTGACGATCTCCACGCCATCAAATATCTCCCACTCAAGCTTAAAGGACCAGCTCGGCATTGGCTTAACAGCTTGCCAGCAGAGTCAATTGGGTGTTGGGAGGACCTGGAAGCCGCATTCCTTGACAACTTCTAGGGCACATATGTGCGACCACCAGACGCCGATGACCTAAGCCACATAATTCAGCAGCCAGACGAATCGGCCAGACAATTCTGGACATGGTTCCTAACAAAGAAAAATCAAATCGTCGACTGTCCGGATGCAGAGGCCCTCGCAGCCTTCAAACACAACATCCGCGACGAGTGGCTGGCCCGGCACCTAGGACGGGAAAAGCCGAAATCCATGGCAGCTCTCACATCACTAATGACCCGCTTCTGTGCGGGGGAGGACAGCTGGCTAGCCCGCAGTAACAACCTCAGCAAAAATGCTGGCAGTCCGAATACTAAGGACCGCAATGGCAGGTCGCGTCGAAACAAAAACAAACGCCGCGTTAACGGCGATAACACTGAGGATACGACAGTCAACGCCGGATTCAGAGGCTCTAAACCCGGTTAGCGGAAGAAGCCATTCAAAAGAACCACTCTGGGTCCATCCAATTTGGACCGAATACTCGACCTCTCTTGCCAGATACATGGCACCCCTGAAAAGCCAGCTAATCACACTAACAGGGATTGTTGGGTATTCAAGCAGGCAGGCAAGTTAATTGCCGAAAGCAACGACAAGGGGCTGCATAGCGATGACGAGGAAGAGACCCGGCCGCCGAATAGTAGAGGACAGAAGGGTTTCCCCCCACAAGTGCGGACGGTAAACATGATATACGCAACCCATATACCCAAGAGGGAGCGGAAGCGTGCACTTAGGGATGTATATGCGATGGAGCCAGTCGCCCCGAAGTTCAATCCATGGTCCTCTTGCCCGATCACTTTCGATCAAAGGGACCAACCCACCAGTATCCGCCATGGCGGATTCGCCGCATTGGTTTTAGACCCAATCGTCGATGGATTTCACCTCACCAGAGTCCTGATGGACGGCGGTAGCAGCCTGAACCTGTTTTATCAGGACACAGTGCGCAAGATGGGCATAGACCCCTCAAGGATTAAACCTACAAAGACGACCTTCAAAGGCGTCATACCAGGTGTAGAGGCCAATTGTACAGGCTCGGTTACACTGGAAGTGGTCTTCGGATCCCCGGATAACTTCCGAAGCGAGGATTTAATCTTCGATATAGTCCCGTTTCGTAGCGGCTATCATGCTCTGCTCGGACGGACCGCATTTGCAAAGTTCAACGCGGTGCCGCATTATGCATACCTCAAGCTCAAGATGCTAGGCCCTCGAGGAGTCATCACGGTCAACGGAAACATGGAACGCTCCCTCCGAACGGAGGAACATACAGCGGCTCTCGCGGCAGAAGTACAGAGCAGCCTCTTAAGGCAATTTTCAAGTCCGGCCGTTAAGCGACCGGACATGGCCAAGCGCGCCCGGAGTAACATACATCAAGACCACCTGGCACGTTCCGAGCACGCGTAGCAATGCGGCCCCAACCCTAGCCCTTGCATGATTGCAAGACTAGTCCTTCACGTACATCATTACGCTCTGGAGATACCATGTGCATAGGGGGAGGGGCACGACCACAACAGGCCCAGAGTGAGGCTCAACCACACCAGGGGCTCCCAAGTGTGTCGCTCTTTTTCCTTTTTCTTTTTCTTACCCACAGGACTCCGTTCACCAGAGGCCCTGTCCGGCAGCAGACCTGCCGAACTAAAGATGCAACAGCCAGGGAAGGAGAAAGGCTACGATGAACACTCAGGTGGTCTCCATTACGAGCATTAAATCTGTTTAATACACCATTCTGCAGCCTACCCCTGGAGGGGGACATGTTTAATAGTCCAACCCCTTGCTTACCGCACTATTTGTATCGCTCTGCATTCATAACAGTATTTCTGAATAAACAATGCATCGCTTTTTGCTTATAATCGCATCCCTTTTTTATATATGTTCGTTTATGACATTTTGCATCCGTACACTTTGGTACGGCCGAATACACCAGGGCTTATGTTCCCCGCATTATGGTGTGATAAGTCCGCACACTTTCACAAGGGCGGCACCCGAACTTATAGCATTATATCCATCGGCTCCGAATCATGTCTTGGGTCAATAGTTGGTTTGCCCGGCTCCCATGTTTTGGTACCTTACGTTCCGTTTTATCGGCTAAGGTAGCACTGGGACAACCATTGCGATTGCGCCCCGGTTGAGCTGGGCGAGCGCCTCAGTGGAGAAAGCTAAAATTGACCGTCATGATAAGGCGAGAGCTGGTCACTGTTTGAGAGTTCTTTTCGAGTCCCTAAAGACTTATGCCGCTTAGAGCGAGGAACCGGCTTTGTCCGGCCCAGGCGTGGATAGCGCCCCGAACTCGGTCTTCCGAATACAAGGGGCTTCGCCGAAATTTAAAGTTATAGAATTCTATGGCTAAGTGAGAGTGTTCAAGCATTATAAGTCCGGTTGCCTTGTTCGTCGTGTTGAGCACCTCCCTAGATGGACCCAAAAATGGGAACAAGAGCACTCAAGTTTATCCCGAACACCCCAGCACTCGTGGCATGGGGGCTGAAGCCGATGACCTGCCATCTCTTAGATTTTATAAACGGCCGCATAGAAGGTAATATTTTAAATTAATAAGCGTTGCTTAGCGCATATGAACAAAGTTTTCAGCGCACAGGATAACACATTGCGAGTCTACTCAAATATTACATCTTTGGAGCACTCATCCGCAATCTTGCGGGCACCCTTCAGGACACTCTTATAGTACATTTCGGGCGTGCGATACTCCTTGCCCGCCGGCGGCGCGTCCGTTAGAAGCTTCTCAGCATCCAGCCTGCCCCAGTGCACTTTTGCACGGGCAAGGGCCCGACGGGCACCTTCAATGCAGGCGGAGCGCTTGACGACTTCCACCCAGGGACACGCATCCACCAGCCGCCGCACTAAGCCGAAGTAGCTCCCAGGCATGGCCTCCTCGGGCCACAGCCGAACTATGAGGCCCTTCATGGCCTGTTCGGCTACCTTGTGGAGCTCGACCAGCTGCTTTAGCTGGTCGCTAAGGGGCACCGGATGTCCGGCCTCAGCATACTGAGACCAGAAGACCTTCTCCGTCGAGCTCCCCTCCTCGGCCCGGTAGAATGCGGCAGCATCGGACACGCTGCGAGGCAGATCTGCAAACGCCCCTGGAGAGCTCCGAATTCGGGTAAGTAACAGGTAATTCACATTCACATGCTTGCTTTGCATGAAAAATGCCTTACCCGCCGCTATCTTCTTCACCGCCTCGATCTCCTGGAGGGCCCTATGGGCTTCGGCCTTAGCGGCTTTGGCACTCTCAAGAGCCGAGGCAAGCTCGGACTCTCGAGTCCTCGAGTCGCGCTCCAAACTCTTGTGCTTTTCCACAAGAACCTGGAGCTCTTGCTGCACCTCCGCCACCCGCGCCTCCTGCTTCTCTCTCTCAACTCGTTCCGCAGCCGCATTACGCTCGGCCACGGACACGGCCTCCTTAAGGGTCGCCACCTCGTTCGTGGCCCCTGGAGTACCCACGTTATCCTTGTTATTTCTCTTGCACCCAAAATCCTTTTCTGTAAGGTACAAATTTAACACGGTGTTACTCACCTTCCCTGTCCTCGAGCTGCTTCTTGGCACGGCTAAGCTCACTCTCGGACTGCTCGAGGTTTTGCTTCAAAGCACCGACCTCCGTAGTCAGTGCAGCGGAGGTCAGCAGCGCAGCCTGCCATCCCATATTGACATAATTTTTAGACCTCCTGCGTATATCTTTTTTAGATCCTCGGTCCGGCTTTTCTTTCCGAACACCAAACTGAGCATCAGGGGCTACTGTCTATGCGGTATTACATCACATATTTTAAATTTCTTACCTCAAAGCCCATTAGAAGGCTGCTGCAGGCTTCGGTCAGCCCGCTCTTGGCGAGCTGAACCTTCTGAATCACCGCACTCATTATAGTGCGGTGTTCTTCCTCGATGGAAGCGTCGTTGAGCGCCTCCAACAAGTTGTCCGGCGCCTCCGCCACGGTCTTGCCCTTCTCACGAAGGGGCCGCCTGCCGGACTCCGGAACCACTGCTGGTTCCGATGCGGAGTCCGGTGCAAAGTCCGGGAGGTTGCCTTGCGGCACCTCCGGAGCCTCCTCCTCCCGATGGGTCCCCTCACGGGATCCCACCTCGGCATCGTCAGCGTCACGGGGAGTTGAGGCGGTCGAGAGGGAATCCACATCCGACGGTGCCAAGGACCCGCTCGATGAAGCGGGAAGATCGTCCTCGGCCGGACTACAGGTTGTATGCGGCATTAGAAGGACACTACGTGGCACAAAGAAAAACTATAAACCATTCAGGAATCTGGATACTTACGATCTTGCCAGAGGCTTCGCCCTTGAGGGCCACTCCTCATCGCCGTCGTCGGCGTTGGCGGAGCAGTCCGGAGGAAGGGTCCTTCCCTTCTTGGACCCTTCGGCCTCCCCCGTTGGGGAAGCCTTCCTCTTCTTCTCTCCCCCCTCTTGGGAAGAGGCCTCTTTCTCTTCCTCGTCTTCGGGGGAGGAGTCCGCCTCGGAGCCATCGGACGACGAGTCCGATACCACCTGGCGCCAGGAACTTCTTCGGGTTCCCGTGGCCTTCTTCTTGGCCTTCTTCTCCGGCACCATGTAAAGTGCCAGGACTACCAGCCCCATCAAATGGGTATCCGCTGGGTCTTCGGGGAGGGGAGCCGGACAGTTAACCTGTCCAGACGTCCTCTGCCAGTCCTGTTAAAGGCATTGGGAGTTTTAGATCCCACATAGAGTCACACTATGAAAGAAACGAATGTCCCATAAAGGATAACATATCTTACCGCGCCGGCCGGGCGCTGCATGCTGAATCCGCGATCTTTAGTTGCGGATGCGGGGGCTTCTCCCCTCTTGAACAGCACCCTCCAGGCCGCTTCGTACGTTGTGTCAAAGAGCCCGCTAAGGGTCTGGTGCTATGCCAGATCAAACTCCCACAGATTGAAGGCCCGTTGTTGGCAGGGGAGAATCCAACGAACGAGCATGACCTGGATCACGTTGAAAAGCTTAAGCTTCTTGTTCACCAGGGTCTGGAGACAGGACTAGAGTCCGGTCAGCTCCTCCGAACTGCCCCATAGCAAGCCCTTCTCTTTCCAGGAGGTGAGCTGCATGGGGGTACCAGATCTGAACTCGGGGGCTGCTGCCCATTTAGGGTCACTCGGCTCGGTGATGTAGAACCACCCCGATTGCCACCCCTTGACGGATTCCACAAAGGCGCCCTCGAGCCAAGTAACGTTGGGCATTTTTCCCACCATGGTGCCTCCGCACTCCGCTTGAACGCCCTTCACCACCTTCGGCTTGACATTGAAGGTCTTTAGCCACAAGCAGAAGTGAGGGTGGATGCAGAGGAAGGCCTCGCACACGACGATAAACGCCGAGATGTTGAGGATGAAGTTTGGCGCCAGATCGTGGAAGTCTAGGCCGTAGTAGTACATGAGCCCCCGGACGAAGGGATGTAGTGGGAAGCCCAGTCCACGGAGGAAGTGGGGAAGAAATACGACCCTCTCATGGGGCCTGGGGGTGGGGATGAGCTGCCCCTCGTCGGGCAGCCGGTGCGCAATGTCGCTGGACAAGTATCCGGCGCCGTGCAGTTTTTCGATGTGCCCCTCCGTAACGGAGGAGACCATCCACTTGCCTCCCGCTCCGGACATGGCTGGAGAAGGTTGAGGCGAGGTGTCGGACTTGGGCGCTGGAGCTCGAGTGCGCGGAGATGGATAGGCAAAGGAGGAAGAAGGCGTAGGTAAAAAAGGTGGATCCTTATCCCCTTATATATGGGCGGACGAAGACTATGCGTCCCCACCGGCCTGGTAAGACTCGCCTATCTCCCAAGCGCCACAATCAATGGCGCGGTTGGGTTACCCACGTCCGTATTGATGGGAATCCCGGAATAAGGGGAACACGATCTCTGCTTCGACAAGACGTGCCAAGGAAACTGCTTCGCTAAACGCGCTGAGGTGGTATAGTAAAAACGATTCAAGTAAAGGCTTGGCAGTGGTGTGACGTCACGCCGCAAAATACGTCAGCAGATTGAGCTTGTGTACATATTATTCTCTCTACGGTAGTATGTGGAATTTATTTTGCAGAGCCGGACACTATCCTGGTGTTCACAATCTTCTATGAATTAATTCGGAGGAGGAACCCGCCTTGCAATGCCGAAGACAATATGCGCGCCGGACTCATCGTCATTGAAGCCTGGTTCAGGGGCTACTGAGGGAGTCCTGGACTAGGGGGTGTCCGGATAGCCGGACTCCAAGACTATGAAGATACAAGATTGAAGACTTCGTCCCGTGTCCGGATGGGACTTTCCTTGGCGTGGAAGGCAAGCTTGGCAATACGGATATGTAGATCTCCTACCATTGTAACCGACTCTGTGTAACCCTAGCCCTCTCCGGTGTCTATATAAACCGGAGGGTTTTAGTCCGTAGGACGAACAACCATTACAACAATTATACCATAGGCTAGCTTCTAGGGTTTAGCCTCCTTGATCTCGTGGTAGATCCACTCTTGTACTACCCATATCATCAATATCAATCAAGCAGGAGTAGGGTTTTACCTCCATCGAGAGGGCCCGAACCTGGGTAAAAACATCGTGTCCCTTGTCTCCTGTTACCATCCGCCTAGACGCACAGTTCGGGACCCCCTACCCGAGATCCGCCGGTTTTGACACCAACACTGAGACAACCGCCTTATTTGCATCCAGGAAGTCCTTTACTAGTACTACTACTAGGAGTACTAGTGCGGTGAGATGGTTTCTCGAAGAAGACGATGGAGAAGCGGAGTCAGCGAAGAGTGAAATGATAGTTGCTTCGTCCGTGCTTTGTGATTTGACGCCTCACTGCTTTGTGATTTGTGATAGAAGGGACAGGGGAGTAGACTCTGTGCTCTATACTGTACTACTCCTACATGCGTCCAAGCATGGCAGAAAGAGGAGAGACGTTGCATTTTTCTATTCCTTCAATCAATCAATCGGGGAGCTTCGCTTCCATCTTTTTGGCTTTGGCAACACCGTCCACAATGGTTCCCACGATGCCAAAAGCTATTTTCACATTTGGCTACACATTGAGGATGCCCTTAACCGTACCACTTGGTTTTGCTCCTGTGTTCTATATATACAAATCTCAATTATACTGATCTAAAAAATTATAGAATCAAAGATTAGTAAAAAGGAGGTGATTTTGCTTCGAGGATGGCGGGGGAGGTTTCTTATTTTCGGAGGACGTTGTCCTGGCGGTTTGCTAACATGCGGTCCCACGTGTCAGTGCTTTACCAAGCTGATCCGCGTCCCACATGAGGCAGAATAACGGCAGAAGCAACACATGGTTAAGTTGAAGAAGATGAGGGAGAAGCGGATTCAGCAACGAGTGAAATGATGGTTGCTTTGTCCCTCCAACTTCTTTTTTTAGCATTATTACTTCGTCCCTCCAACTTAACTGTGGGAAAGGTGCAGCTTTGTGATTTGATGCCTCATTGCTCATTACTACACCGGCGCCATGACTGGGGTGCTTCACCCCGGCTGCTCTGCACTGTATTCCGGTATGGCACATGGACCCGGTAGCTTGATGTCCCACATGTCGGCAAAAGGGACTAGAAGATTTATGAAAGCGAGCGCTCCACTCTTACGACGGAGGAGTAGACGACACGACGGCCCAGTGAACTGTCACTTGTACTGTATAGTACTATAGTTTTGCTGTTTCGCACGATCCATCGATACAAACCCGATTAAACAGGAAAGGGCGGGATTTTTCCCGTGCGGTAGATGATACTGGCCATACATTTCAAAGGCAATTTTAATGTATGCAAACTGAATAATTATAAGTAACAATATGATATCTAGTAAAACTAAAAACACATATGATTTATTGTGTTAGAGTGTAGTAGTAGTGTTGTATTGCATAGTTGTTAGATGTAACATGCGAGAACGTGTAGAGATGTAGTTTTGGAGGGCCTACAGAGAAAAAAGCGTAATACAGTCACCGAACTTCAGAATAAGCTGATTACGGTCACTATATACGTTTTGCGGTGATTATCCGGTCACTCGCTCACAGTTCAGCATCGGATTGCACTCTGTTGACCGGCCAAATAGTCTGCGTGACGCCATGTTGACTAGTTAAATTGACCATGTTCCTTGTGGGTCCCACCCGTCAGTTCACATAGGGAAAAGGTCAGATAAACACAAATTTACGCAGGCACGACAAGGCTCCAACCCGTGCGCTGGAATCACCTGGTTGTGTATGTGTTTGTCAGGGCCTGATGTGTGCGCATGCACGTGTAGGTTGAGCACTTGAGCGTGAGAGTGTGTGTTGGTCGTGTGGTGTACTGGTGTGTGCATGCATGCGTGCGTGTGTGCGTGCGTGCGTGGCTGCGTGTTTACGTGTGAGTGTTGCGTGCATGCGTGGGTGCATGTGTTTGTGTGAGTGTTGCGTGGATGGAGTTCGTGTGCATGCATGCGTGTGTGTATAATCACCACACCAGCTCCTGTGTGTTAAAACAGACGGCTCAGCATACCAATACAAGGCAACCTTGTCCGCTGTGCCCGCGGTCATGACTTCGCACCACCGTCAAAATATTTTTTTTGTCGTTTGTTTTCATTCTTACTAGCAAGATGCCCGTGCGTCGCACGTAACATCAAGATGCATTTGTATGACTTGTTTATCTTGTGTGAGAAAAGTATGAACAAGGGAAGGCCTTATTTGCAAATGTGGAGAGGTGTGTGGGTACCTTTTTGCAAAATTGCCATAGTTTCTTTCCTATCCGTCAGATATAAATCGGACGGCCTATATTGCAGGATGGCAGGCACACCATCATCACCAACTCTGTTTTTATAAGAGTGTATTTTATGTATTTTATAATAGTGTAGATGTAGAGTAGATACAAGTCGACAGGTGGGCACGATGTTAGTGAGATAATGTGATGCAACACTAGAGGTGCCACATGGAGCGTTCAACTGGTCAACTAGTCATGTCATGAGCAAATACAAAGTTGTACGGTGAGCTCGTGACTGTATAATAACCACTAAATGTAAATGGTGACCGTAATGAGTGTATTATGAAGTCCAATGTATGTATCGTGCTTTCACTTCAAATACAATGATCGTCATTGCATATATCGCGAGAGAAAGATGAAACACGCGTGAATTTTCTGGGGACTTTCTTTTAGAGGACCTGGAGAAAGTTTTGTGTGCATACGTGAAAGGGGCGTACAGGGGGGGTATGCGATGGAGAGAGAGATGCTCTTCGTTTCTCTTTATTATGACTAACTTTGTATATAGTATAAAAATATACAAATTCACAGTGCGGAATAAATATCATTGTGGGCACAATGCAATGCAAATTAGCGTTCGTACTCCTCCATATAACTTTGTAATGTTGTATATATGTAGAAACTCTAAAATAATTTTTGGCCACACTTTATTCAAAAGGAATGTTGTATGCGAAATAAACGTGAAGAGAGGGCTTTTTAGATCAATGGGGTACGTGATGTAACATGTGTGAATGTGTAGTTGATGCATTTGGCGGGGCCTAGAGAGGTATGTGTGTGTATTACGTATTCGAGAGAGGCATGGATAGAGGGGCCGACGGGGGGGGGGCGTGGGAGAAATAGCACGAGAAATGAGGGTCGTCTAGAGAGAGAGACGAATATGATGTCAGGACAAGAGATTCCATTCCCTTGAGTGTGTATATGCAAGGGGGGAGGGAATAGAGACACCAGGATAAATTTTCTGTGTGTTTGGTGTTTGTGTTGGTATGTGTGGGTGTGAGAAGATAATGAGACGTGGGGGCAGAGGGTGTGTCACCGCGTGAGGTCCGGTGGGTCGAGGTGAGGCCCTTCGTTCGGTTCTGTCCTGCGCCACATTGGTCGGCCCATGACACATTTAGGAAGACCCATGGATGACTAGTCGTACAAGACAAAGATAGCAGAATTGTGAAGGACTCTGTGTCCACTGAAAAAGTCGGCTAGGATTTGTAACCCTAGGTTCTCGGACTAAGGTAACCCCTTTTTCTCTGATATTACTATTCATCCAACCTAACTTTAAGGCATCCTACAGAATGCTCTGCTAGAATCATACTCGTCGATTAGGAAGAGAGGTGTGAGATAATGCGTGAGAGACAGGCGTAAAGATAATGTGCGTACATGAGACACGTAGGCAGGTCCATGTATATAGAAAGGGTCGATGAGGATTGTGCGTGTGTATGTTTGCGAGAGGAAGAGTGCTTGTGATAAAGGTTAGTGAAAGCAGTTGTAAATGGTTACGAGAGGGAGGGAGGGTTATATCTAGAGAATGTGTGCGAGAAAGACACCTCGGGAGAGAGTGTTTGAGCATGTGTGAGAGACCACTGATGGAGAGTGAAACTACACGTAAAAGACTGCTCTACATATTGATCAAAGATATAAATTGTATCCAAATATTAGGATGGGATCATGATATTTGCAATTCGCGTAAGGAGCGGTCATTGATCCATCAGACATCTAGATTCTACCGAATTTGAGCATGTCTATGTTATTATTCGACACAATTGATCCACATGGTTAGTATTTTGAACTCCAGACAATGCATCGCTTTAGCAATCGAATATAAACGTGAGTATAGTTCATGTTGTGTGTGTAAAGCACATTATACATACAAAAGTTACACAATGCACATTTCTAAATAGCTACCTATGAACTAGCATATATTTGAATTCAACCTAAGCTGGTTAAAAAAATCGAATTCAACATGAAGTCCATTCAATTATTTGAATTTGATATCATGGCATTTCTAAACCATACCTAAACTATGGGGGTACCAATCTTTGCTTTGATTTTGTACATAATAGCATATGTAGTCGTGTACAAAATAGATTCAAATTTAGCTCCATTCCAAAATAATCGTAGTTATAGGATTTTCAAGTGTCAAAATTTCAAAAGGAAGCGGATAATTTAATGAGGTTTTCAAACATACAAGGTCAAATATAACGTTGTCTATTTAGGTCAATCCTCATAGTTCAAGAGTACTCTAAACGTGAATGCTTGTGTTTCAAAATTTTGAATGAAGCGCTAAAAGAGCCTCTACTCGCCCGAAACTGCGTGAGACCAATGTTTGGTAGTACAAGGAAATTACTTTTCTAATAACTCCGACCTGTGAAACCTACCGGCCCGACGTCCAAAGGTCTAAACCGGGGTAAGTTTGTAGCTTCATCTAGACGCCACGCAACCACCTCCGAAAAACATTCATACACAATGGCCGCCTAAGCACACATGCGCGCGGCCGAAATCGCTCCCGCCCACTATTTGGGACACCTGGGATTACCATCCTACACCGACCCGCAGTAGGTCCGAAATTTAAGAGGGGGGCAAAGTTTGTACTTTCCCCAAATTTCAAACAAGCGCGTCCCATCTTCTGTTCAAAAAAGCCAAAAACAAGCGTGTCCCAGACCGAAACATGGTTCCCCCCACCCATCCGATTCCCTATTCGTACTCTGTGGGCGCCAAAACTACCTCTCCACCAGCCGCGAAACCCCGGCGTCCTCCATCCGCCACCCCGTCCCACCCATAAACTGCCGCCCTCCTCCATCACGCCGGAGCCGATACCCCGATGTCGTCGTCCACCGCAACCTCAACCGCAATGTTCTCCACGGCTATTAGTTGAAGCCGAGGCCGAGCCGTCCGTACCCGAGCCAGTTCAACCACGCCGTCCTGTGCCTCACCGCTGCCGCTCCAGCTTCGCCACCCTCCACCGCACCGGAGCTGTTCCTGCTATGCCGTCCTTCGCCACCTTGGATCTGCTTCCCCTCCGCCGACATACAGCCACGGTAACACAGTCAACAATTTGGCCATGGGTTCGTCCAAACCTGCACCCTCCAGAACATCGGTTTCCCCAGTAAAAACAAGAAGATCGGCGCGACATGTGGAGGTGACCACACCGGCAATCGAAGAAGGTACTCCTCTTCCCTTATTCATGAAAATCTTACGTCTCTGCTTGCACGGTATTCATCCCACAGAAGACACTAGTTGACCGCTTCTTCTTGATACTAGATGTTCCTAGTAACTCGCGATGCACAAGGTTTCTCCTCATATACTATTTCACCTTAGCTAGAGGTCCATCGCCCCCTGAATTTCAGTTTCTGGCCAGTTGATTCCCAATTAACGGAAGCATTCCCCGGCGTAACAGGCGCGAGTACGACTATTACACCGGGGAAGCAGCGCCTTGGTGTTTATCTTAGAGGCGTCTGCGGCCTAGAGCTACTAGCGCCCGATCTGGAGGTCGGCCGGGATTAAAGGGATGGCTTGGGGGCGCTGCCAAGCACGGCAGTGGTGTGAGGTCGATGGGAGGGCGGGGCGGCGGAGGCACTGGTCTGGGCCGGTGATCGCTGGCGGTTCGAGAAAGATCGTCAACAGTGACTGGCGGGAGGTAGACGAAGGCCATCTGCCCGTTCCTTATAGATCGGACGGTTCATTAAAAAAATCGACTGACCTATTTATTTTCAGTCGACTGTTATCGTAGATATGACCACATGTGGTGGTGTGCTGGAGGAGTACCTGCATTTCCTGTGCTCATATATTACAAAATCATACGGAGTAGAATCTAATTTTGTTTGCCATGCAATGTTGTAGAGCTATCATATGTCTCCTGTCATTTATTTTTCAGCCACCTGCTATCTGCTACTTTTACAGTGCACTAGTTCTGCACACACTTCACCCATACTCTCACTATTGTGTTTTTATGCAAGGGTATTTCAGACTGTCCTGCTGAAAGAGAAGCAGAAAAGAAAAGAGAGAAGTCGCTCCAGCTTCGTATGCTGGTAGGCAAGACATGTTACCGCGTTATAAAGGGTGCAGTATCAGCAGATGGAGACGATAAACGTTGCTCTGGTGTTGATGACCTCGCTCGCAATGGACCACCATCCCAGGTGCTTGCTTTAACTTCACGGTGTCATATGTGGTTGCATGTTCCATACGGTGTCTAGCTTGTATTCGAAAGGCCAAAGTCAGTCTTTATTAAGATAAGGAAAGATATTTTTTACATGAACCACCATCCCATGAGCACCATAAGACAAATAGCTAGTCAGGGCACTGGCCGAGCCAGTGACAAGCCCAGCAAAGATAGGCATCACCTGGAAGCCAACTAAAAAGCCGCGATGGTGGCGAAGCAGCCTGCCTCCCACCAGGATCTCAGGTCCTAGATGATCATGTTCACCACTCCAGCCGGATGTCTAGCTTGTATTGCTTCCAATTTGGTTAAATTGCATCTGCTTAGCTTACACATTATACCTTTGAATATGACATGCCTTTCTGTTTTTGGTACATACTAGTACATCTATGTATTAACCATGTTCTTACATCAAACTAATGTTCTTATGTATCCCTCATCAGTCACTTATGACGAGGCAGGCAGGCAAGGGGACTACTCCTTATTTAAAGAATGCAGCGTCAACCTCCCGACATGATTCTCAAGAAACAGAAATGCTAGATGAAGATACTGAACGTAGCTCTATAGTTCATTACAGCATTTCCCCTACACTAGCATTGCAGGTGCTTGCTCTAACTTGGAAGTGTGATATGTGGTTGCATGTTTCATATGGTGTCTAGATTGTAATTCTTCCAATCTGGTTAAACTGCATGTGCTAGTCTGCTTAGCTTATACCCCTGTAAATGTGACATTATACCTGTTAATGTGACATGCCTTCCTGTATTTAGTACATAGTACATCTGTCTATTAAGCATGTCCTTACATAAAACTATTGTTTTTTTTGTATCCCGCATCAATCAATATGACGAGACACCTTTAGTATATGCAGTGCGATATTAGTTGCATCTTTCATATGATTTATAGCATGCGCTACTTCTAATTTGTTGAAATTCCATTTATGATGGGACGCTTTTAACTTGGCAGTCATATTGGTTGCATCTTTCATGTGGTGTCTAGCTTGCATTGCTTCTTATTTGCTGGAATGGTTTCTGCTTAGTTTACACAAACAGTTGTGAACATGCCATGCCGTCCTGTTTTTCGTACATATTCCATCCTGGTATCCTGTGTTTGCCTTACATCAAAGTAGTGATTGTCAGTATCATGCATGAATGAGTTCTGAAGAGAGATTTTATTGCTTTTTCTTGTCGGTTTTACTTGACAATTCAAAATCAATAAAGCGGAAGGAAGTTAGCAAGGCAGCGGATAAAGGTGCTCCTTCCAAACGGAGGGCCTCTACAGTTTCTATTCCTCCACACCCCCAAGATGATTTCCAAGATAACACATGCATAGACACTCAACAAAGTTGTGTTTATGATGAGCACGTCTCCCCTAGTGCAGCATCACTGGTGCTCCCTCTAACTTGGCACTGTTATATGTGGTTGCATGTTATGTGTGATGTCTAGCTTGTATTGCTTCTAATTTTGTTGAATTCCATCTGCTTACTTTACACATTATACTTGAATAAGACACATGTTCCTATTTCTAGAACATAAAATATATGTCTATCACACCATGTTCTTACATCAAATTACTATTGTTGTGTAACATGCAACAATCACTTATCATAAGACATGTTTGACTTTGGAGTGTGATATAGGTTACATCTCACATTCTTTTCTAGCTTGTACTACTATTTGTTGAAATGGCACTTATGACGAGACAATTTTAACTTGGTAGAGTGATATTATTTGCATCTTTCATATGGTGTCTAGCTTTCATTGCTTCTAATTTGTTGAAATGCCTTCTCCTTAGTTTACACATCATAAGCTGTGAATATGCAATGCTGTGAATATGCAATGGCACTAATGACGAGAGACCTCTAACATGGTAGTGTGATGTTGTTTGCATCTTGCATATGATTTATTTCTTGTACTAATTCACATTTGTTTAAACGCCATTTATGCTGAGACACTGTTAACTTGGCAAAGCGATATTTGTAGCATCTTTCATATGGTGTCTACCTTCCATTGCATTGCTTCTAATTTGGTGAAATGTCTTCTTCTTAGTTTACACATCATAGTTCTGGTTATCTCTTCTGTCCTGTTTTTCATACATATTACATCCTCCTATCATGTGGTTGTCTAACATCAAAGTTTTATTCGTCTACATCACGCATCAATTTGCTCTGAAGAACTAAATTGTAATTCGTTTTTCTTGTCGGCTTGACTTCACATGGCACAGAGAAAGAGGAAGAAACAGAGAATGGCAGGGAATGAGAAGCGGATGAATCCTGCAGATTCTGCTGGTACTGATGGTGCAATAGAAGGTGAAAGTCCAGCGGAAAATTCTACAAACACGGCATCCCATGCTACACGAGCTGCAAAAAAAGCCAAACAGAAACAAATAACTGCCACCAAACAAGCAGAGACAACCCTAGTTCTTGCAACACCTACCACAGTACTACCAGCTGCCCGACATACTCGTGCGTCAACTGAGCTAGCAGCACGTTCCCAAGCTCCCTTGCCACCTGACACTACTTCCCAAGCACTCTTGACACAAGACGAGTTGGCAATATCAGATGAACCTTGTGAGCTTCAACAGCAAGAAGGTAGTTGCTGGAGTCAAGTTACAGTTGCATGCTTCTTTATATGTAGTCTCACAGTTTGATGTACACTAACACTTCCTATGTTTGTTGTTGGACTAGCACCTAGGCGCAAGAGGAAACAAACATCAGGGATAATGCTCGATAGGTTAACTAAATCTAGAGGAGGAAGAATGGAGATCCGTTTTGAGGCAGGTTTAAAAAGGCCACGTGATGCTATAGAGTCAGCCAAGTTCGTATCAGAGGCAACGGTTGCTGTTAGGTGTCATGTACGTATCCCAACATGGATTCAGTACAGGAATGACAAAGACGAAACCCAGTTCAACACCTTCCTCAACCATTTATCTGTAAGTATGGTTATGTATGGAAACTAGTAATATTGTCTTGCTCTGTCCCATACTTTCTAGGTTGCTGATAATGAGACTCCCATAATTTTCAACAGATGAGGTTCAAGTTGGATAGCCAAGATGATGCAACCAGACAAGCTTGCACCCATGTTTTCAAGTCTGCTCTGCGATAGTATCGGTATAACTTGAGGAAAACTCACTTTGAAGGCAAGGCTAACAGTGAACTTTCCCAAACATCTCCAGTGGAAAATATATCGGATGAAGATTGGAGGGGCCTTGTTAAACACTGGTCTGATCCAAAGTATCATGTACATTATATATATGTGATCAGATCACATGTTGAAGTCCTATTGACGCATGTGCCACACAAATCTATCTTCTTGTAGCTGAACTGTTCAAAGAACAAGGCCAACCGTATGAAAGTGAAATTCCAACAGACGACAGGATCTCGTAGCTATATTGCACACTGCGAGGCTCTTGTAATTAGCTGTTGTTCCACTCTTTTTGCTGTACCATATTATCAGATCTATATTGACTTGTTCGAAATGCAGAGGAAAGCCTACAAGGACCAAAAAGTACCTAAACCAAATGCTGTGGAAATCTTCAAGGACTGTCACACCAGCAAGAAGAAGGGCATGACTACACCAGTCAAGCCGTTGTTGTAAGTCCTTAATCCTCATGCCTTTTAACTACTACTTACTCTGACTTGTGCCTTGAACTGCATGGTTTGCAGCCAATGTCTATTACTCTTTTCAATTTTATACACAATTGTCTTAGCGTATCATTGCACCTTACAAGGTTTAAAAGGGAGGAGTGATGTTCCTTTGATCTTGACCCGTAATCTAGTTCTGTGCTGGACTTGCCCACACAATGTTACAATTGCCTGTTTGTCTGTTCTCAATTGTTTTGTGATATGAATGATGTCATACTATGCTTACCGTATTATAAACTTCGTCTCTTTATCCTAAGCCCTCAATACAATTTGAAGAAATAGACAATACATTAGCGATGGTACATGGTCATATGTTTGGAACCTGGTTTTATTATGTACTTTGCAATAAAATACAACTAATATTTTACATGGGTTCACCAGAATAAGTTCTATATATAGACCAAAGCTATTTTGTTTGGTTTTGTTGCCTCCTTAATATATTTTGTTTTGGTACTACTAATGTAAAACCTCAACTTTTCAGCGAGCTATGGAAAAAATGGTGGAACCGCCACCTTCTGAAGGTGGCGAGGCAACTATAACCGCAATGTTAGCTCTTGCTGCAGTGGGTCAGTACCTGTCCACTAACAGTGCCAAAAGCACGTTCCTGCATAATACTGGGTTGGTTGTTAAGGCAATATCGTTCAAACTGCCTCATGATCAAGATATGCAAGCTCAAAGCAATGTTGTATCTGCGCTCTAGACACAAGTCCATTCCCTAACAGAGGCCCTTTGTGAAACAAGGAGAAACATTGCTCAATGTCGTCAAGATATGCATGGTTTTGAAACCAGACTATCAGACATTTGCTATGTTGTTCAGGAGCCTAGGGGAAATGAAGGCAAGGGTTATGGTGTTCCATCGGACAATATAGCATGAAAACGTAACAGTCAGGTCAAATGAACCGAGCTTCTGAACTTCTGGTGCTACATTTATCTGCTAGACTGTTAAGTTTTATGCCAACCTTCCTTTTGTTATATAGTTGTAATTTGTTTTGGTGCGATACAAAATTTACTCTTAACGTGCAGCCACCGGCTGAAGAAAACAGCAATCCATTTTTGTATAGTGTAGGGTGTTCCCTATATTTGCACTGGTGGCGAACTTTGATGCCGAGTGAATGTAATCTGTGCAATCGCCTTAATAGCCTAGCGTTAGTTTGGGCCTTATTTATAGTCTTCTTTTTCCCTGGTTTGCTAGTGGCCGCAACTACCCATGGGCCATATACGGGCCGTAGGATCCATGGGTCTCCTACGGGCCATCGATAAATGGGCCTGTAATTGGTGGGCCTCGGGCCGTCGATAAATGGGCCTGTAATCGATGGGCCTCGGGCCTTCGGGTAAATGGGTCTACATGGGCCGTAATCGGGCGTAATTGGTATCGGCCCAGCACGGTAACGGGCCGTTAACAGGCCGTAGGACTGCAAAAGCTTAATTCTGTCACAGGCATAACGAGTCGTTAATGGGACAGAATATAGGACGGGCTGGCCAGAAACGGGCCGAATTTGGCCCATTAGGGTAACAGGCCAGTAACGGGCCCACTCTTGCCATGGGCCGAATTTGGCCCATTTGGGGAACATGCCAGTAACGGGCTGACTCTTGCCATGGGCCGAATTTGGCCCATTAGGGGAACACGCCAGTAACGGGCCGGAAGTAATCGAGGGCCTAATTGGAGCCCAAGAACGTATGGGCCGTCAGTAGGCCGAAAGCTAACACCGGCTGGAAACGGCCCACGTAAATCACGGGCCATTAACGCGTACAAAGAAAATTACAGTTCATTATGGGCTAGAGTCACGTGGGCCTGTAAAGGGCCGAAAGATACGAAGGCCTCATATGGGCCGAAAGACGTCGTGGGCCATACATGGGCCAAAAGTGAAATGGGCTGGTGTTATATTTGACGGGCCACATGACGTTGTTGGGCCGATTTCCTTTAGTGCCTAATGGGCCGTAAAATGGGCTATTTGCAAAGAGACCGTTAACAGGCTTTTCATGGGCCAGCCCGTTAACTTTTGACCAAGTCAAACGGGCCGGCTTTGTAAGCTAAATGGGCCAGTGGTGGGCCGTGGCACATGTCGACATATCAGAGGCGCCTATCTGACCCACTGACGAGCTGACACGTGTTTCGTCCGGCCAATAAGAATTTTACACGTGGAAATTTCCCATTGGTCGGGGCTGTTAACGAGTTATCGGATCCAAAACCCGACCCGATAGCTTAACAACGTTCTGTTACGGTGGATGCTACGTGTCGGTCACCCTTGACGAAAGCACTTCTGTGACACGCGATTTATCGTCATGGAAGTGGACACTTCCATGATGAAAATGTTGGTAATGTCATGGAACACTTCTACGACAGCACAGGAGTGACTATCTTGATTCTGTCATGAATTTGTCATGGATGTACATGCATGACAAAAAACGCGACCTACTGTGACAAACACGTATCATCACGAAAGTGTATTTTTTTGTAGTGGACGTCTGTCCTCGCAACCTCCTTATACAAGGCAGGTGCTTACGCGGGCCACTCGGCCGCGTGCCGCTTAGTTGTTGACGTCTGGGGAGCTTCGGCTGATACATACGGTGCCGATTGTCATAAACATGTCCCACGTGAAGGTAAGTGCGTATAGGACAAAACCAACTTAGATTAAATACCCAATCTTGTTAGTGACTTGGGAGCGCGCGGTTACGATCAATGCTCCTGTCGCCCTATCTCGAGGACTTGCGGCAAGGGCCAGGCCCAGCCCACTCTAGGGCGGTCTGCCTGCCCGGTCGCGCCTCGTAATTATCTCGCGGAACCCTCCAGGTGAACCCTACTTCAAATTACTTGCAGGTACCCCTCAGGGCGGACCTGATGTCATCATGGTCCCATCGTCAAGTCAAAGTAACCGTGTGTCCATACACTAATGGGGAATCCAAGGAATCATCCTCGAGGGAATCCACTTGATGTAATCGTCAAGGTGAACTTAGGAGGAATCGCCCTCGAGGTTCACACTTGCGGTGTTGCACGACAAAGTCGTATCGGGAATGGTGAAGGAGGAATCACCCTCGATGACCACGACCGATTAACTACACTACAGGGTTATCATCAGGAGTGCATTACGAGGTATCACCCTCGGCACTCAGTAGTAGCTCGGCAAAGTCGTACAATGAAGGGGGTGATCTAATGTGTCGGCCCTAGACGTTGATCACGTTGATCGACTCACCTGGTAATCCAGCGGGGGAAACAAGGACAAGATGAGGGGTCACTGATGGATCACTAACCAACCTGTACTAAGCAGTTTAGGATAAGCAGGTAAGGTACAAGAGCAGGTTACAAAAGCAGGCTATGCATCAGAATGGGAGCAATCATTACAGTAGCAAAATCTAATGCAAGCATGAGAGAGAATAGAATGGGCGATATAGGAGTGATTAAGGAGGGTTTGCTTGCCTGGAAGCTCTGCTGAAAAGGAAGAAGGGTCGTCGGTGACATAGTCGATCACAGGGGCAACATCGGTCTCGGGGTCTACCAAAGAGAAGAGGGGGAGAAACAATAAATACAAGCAATCAAGTGCAACACTAAGCATGAGATGACGATATGAAGTGCCAGGGGTGCCCTAACGTATTACTACATGTTGCAGACAAATAGGGAAAACATTCGGAGGGGTTTTCCCGGCATTTGGCATTTTCCGGACAGATGAAAGGAGGGGCACAGTTCCATGTTCATCATGCTAGAAGCATGTGACAAATGAACGGATTGCATATACGGATTCGTTGGATTTTTTTGAGCAATTTTCATATATAAATTATTTTCATCCAAGTTACGGATTATTTTATATTAATTTTCAACGTTTTAAACATTTTTCTAAAATTCTGGAATTTATTATTAATTCGAAAATTAAACAGTTAAAGGCTATGGGTACACAAAAGTGAACCCATAAGTATGCACATGAGGCTGACAGGTGGGGACAATTGACTAAGTCAACTGCCAGCCAGCACCCAGTTAGCAGAGGCTGACAGGTGGGTTCTAGTGCCGAGTCAGCAGTGCACAATCAGCAGATCTTGTCCAGAAGAATAGTACACGCAGGCCCCACACACAGGTCCCAGTGCCAAACATATAAAGGATGAGCTGGGTAGTAGGCACAGCCGTAGTGTCCACGTCCCCTATGAATAGTGCACTGCGAGCGAGCAGAAAAAAAACAGCGAGCGAGCGAGCGGCCCGCATCGATCTCGGGGTCTACCGGAGAGAAGAGGGGGAGAAACAATAAATACAAGCAATCAAGTGCAACACTAAGCATGACATGATGACATTAAGTGCTAGGGGTGCCCTAACGTATTACTACACGTTGCAGACGGATCGGGAAAACATCGGGAGGGGTTTTCCCGGCATTTGGCATTTTCCGGACAGATGAAAGGAGAGGGACAGTTCCATGTTCATCATGCTAGAGGCATGTGACAAATGAACGGATTGCATATACGGATTCGTTGGATTTTTTTCAGCAATTTTCATATATAAATTATTTTCATCCGAGTTACGGATTATTTTATATTAATTTTCAATGTCTTAAACATTTTTCTGAAATTCTGGAATTTATTATCAATTCTAAAATTAAACAGCTAAAGGCTATGGGTACACAAAAGTGAACGCATAAGTGTGCACATGAGGCTGACAGGTGGGGATAGTTGACTAAGTCAACTGCCCAGCCAGCACCCAGTTAGCAGAGGCTGACAGGTGGGTCCGAGTGCCGAGTCAGCAGTGCACAGTCGGCAGATCTTATCCAGAAGAATAGTACACGCAGGCCCCACATGTCATTTTATTAATTAACTAAATAAATTTTATTAGGCCTAATTAAACTACGTGGGGCCCTGCTGTAAAAACTGGCGATTAGTTGGGTTAGTTAGTTACTCACTAAAATGGTTAGGCACCAGGGCCCACCGTCAGTGGCCCACCGACCGTCTCAACCCGGACTCGCGCGCCGGCGGTGACCCAAACAACGGTGGAGCGGCCAGCTACGGGGTGCGGAGGGGCGGCGGGCGCGACCCGGCGGCCAACAGCAAGGGCGATGAGCAGCAGCAGAAGGCGAGCAACGACGGGTGGCTGTGAGCGGGCGCATGGGTAGGGGGTGCTCCGGCGCGGGCAGGGTCACCAGCAGCCGGCTTGGCCCCGGGTGAGCGTGAGCACTGGGCGTCGTGCGGCGGCAGACAACAGGGGAGGCGGGCGTAGAGGCGTAGTAGCATTCGGGGCAACGATGGCAGGCCTAGACGCGCAGGGCGCGCAACTATGCACAAACGAGCGCGACGAGGCTGTTCGGCGCAGGCGCAGTTGGCTGCAGGAGGAAGTGCACGAGAACGCAATGTGATAACCGACAAGTATAGGGGATCGCAACAGTTTTTGAGGGTAGAGTATTCAACCCAAATTTATAGATTCGACAAAGGGGAGCCAAAGAATATTTGCAAGTATTAGCAGCTGAGTTGTCAATTCAACCAGATCTGGAGATTAAATATCTGCAGCACAGTGATCAGTAGCACAGTAATATGATAGTTTTAATAGTAGTAGTAGTAACAGTAACGGTAACAGTGATAGCAATGATTTTGTAGCAAGTGTAACAGTAACAATAGCAATAGTAACTTAGCAAGAACAATATGTGGAAAACTCGTAGGCATTGGATCGGTGAATTCGTTGGATGATATTCATCATATAACAGTCATAACCTAGGGCGATACAAAACTAGCTCCAGTTCATAAATATAATGTAGGCATGTATTCCGTAAATGGTCATACGTGCTTATGGAAAAGAACTTGCATAACATCTTTTGTCCTACCCTCCCGTGCCAGCGGGATCCATAAGGAAACTAAGGGATATTAAGGCCTCCTTTTAATAGGGAACCGGAACAAAGCATTAACACATAGTGAATACAAGAACTCCTCAAACTACGGTCATCACCGGAAAGTATCCCAATTACTGTCACCCTGGGGTCTACAGATCATAACACGTAGCAGGTACATACGACTAGCAAGATACGATCTATAACATAGATATAATGGTGAAAATATAAACAGTTCAGATCTGAAATCATGGCACTCGGGCCCTAGTGACAAGCATTAAGCATGGCATAGTCATAGCAACATCAATCTCACCACATGGTGGATACTAGGGATCAAGCCCTCACAAAACTAACTCGATTACATGATCAATCTCATCCAACTCCTCACCGACCAGTGAGCCTACAAAGGAATTACTCACTCCCGGTTGGGAGCATCATGGAATTGGCGACGAAGGAGGTTGGTGATGACGAAGACCGAAAATTCCCCTCTTCGGGGCACCGAACTGACTCCAGATCTGGCATCCCGATGAAGAACAGGAGGTGGCGGCAACTTTGTATCGTGAAACGCGACGAAATTTCCTCTTTTATTTTTTCTCCAAAAATAGGTATTTATGGAGTTGGAATTAGGGTCAGGTGGGCCACGAGGTGACCACAACCCACCAGGGCGCGCCAGAGGGGGGGGCGCCCTGGTGTCTTGTGCCCAGCCATGGCACCCCTTCGGTGGTTCTTGGTCCCAATTTTTTTATATATTCTGAAATAATTCTCTGAAAAGTTTCGTTCCATTCCAAGAACTTTTATTTTTGCACAAAAACAACACCATGGTAGTTCTGCTGAAAACAACGTCTGTCCGGGTTAGTTTCATTCAAATCATGCAAATTAGAGTCCAAAACAAGAGCAAAAACATTAGAAAAACTTGATACGATAGAGACGTATCAACTCCCCCAATCTTAAACCTTTGCTTGTCCTCAAGCAATTCAGTTGATAAACTGAAAGTGATAAAGAAAAACTTTTACGAACTCTTTTGTTCTTGTTTACATAAATAAGCTTAAGTAGCACCCAGGTTTTCAGCAAAGATCATGACTAACCATAGCAGCAATAACTCTTAAAAATTATATTAACTCATATCAATGGCACAAACAACTAGCGAGCAATAATATAATATCTCAAATGGCAACAATTTGTCAAAACAACCACGATATATAACAACAGTGGTATCTCACTAGCCCTTTCTGAGACCGCAAAACATAAATTTAGAGCACCTCCAAAGTTCATGTAGCGATTAAACATTGTATTTCATGGTGGAAAAGATCCAGTCATGATGCATTCAACATCAACTATACACAATGCATGAGGATGACAATAGTGCTCTCGGGTCTGGTGCTTCTTTGAGAAGGTGATGACTCAACATAAAAGTAAATAGATAGTCCCTTCGCAGAGGAAAGGAGGGATTTGGAGAGGTGCCAGAGCTCAAAGCTTAAATTATAGATAAAAAAATTTGGGAGGTGCACCCTGCCTGTTTACGTCACGACCAAGAGTTATCAATATCTTCCATGCTAAACACATTAGTGGCGGTTCCGAAGCTATAAAAGTAAAGGTTTACCCCCCTCCACCAACAAACACACTCCACGGCTAGCAAAATACACAGGTACCGTCCATACCAACAACAGTCCTAGAGGAGTTTTGTTTAACTATTTGCTATTTTCGATTTTGGGACTGGGAATCCCTATTACCACCCTCTTGTGCAGGACGAGTGAATAACACTCATCATGAGAATAACCCGCTTAGCATGGAAGATACCGACCACCCATTGTCGCCCTATGAAAATCCAGGCACACAAAACAGATGTTCATTTGAAAGTTTAGAGGTGGCACATGCAAATTTACTTGGAACGGCAGGGTAATACCGCATATAGGTAGATATAGTGGACTCATCTGGAATAACTTTGGTTAAAGGGTTTTTGTGCACAAGCAGTATTTCCGCTTAGTAGAGGCGAAGGCTAGAAAATAGGTTGAGAAGGGGCCAGCTAGAGAGCCAAAACGGTCATGAACATGCATTATGCATAATCAACATTGAATACTAGCATGAGTAGGATATGAACACCATGAACATAAATATCATAGAGGCAATGTTGGTTTTGATTCAACTACATGCGTGACCATGTGCCACGTCAAGCTACTTGAAACATTCAGAGGAGGATACCATATCATCATACTATTGGCATCCAAGATAAATCATTATCCACTCGTAGCTACTTAAGCATGGCATGATAAACTATAATCGCTAATTGTCATTGCAAACATGTTTGATCATAATATGCGCAATCATGGATACTAGGTTAAACATATTTACAAAAACAAAGCAAGTTGAGTTCTTACCTACTTCTCTCTACTAGAGTCACTTCATCAAATGTCGTGATTATTTCCTTTCACTTGCACGACCGAATGATATGAAAATAATAGTAGTGCAAGAGTGTCGTGGACTAAGTTGGAATCTACAAACATTTTATTCAAAAGGAGAAGACAATGCAATTTTGGGATCTTTGTTAGATCAACAATAATGCAAACGAGAGCCACTCAACACTTTCATCATGGTCTTCTCCTTGGTACGACTCAACAAAAAGGAAAGGAAGTTCAGAGAAACACACTAAAATATTTTTGGAGTTTTTAGTTCTTCTTGAAGAAAGCAAATTAAAGAAGGAAAAAAATGAGAAAAAGTATTTACACGGGAAAGCTCCCAACAAACAAAAGAAGAATCAAGAAATCTTTTTGGGTTTTCTTTTAATACTACAACTAATTTAAACTAGAAAAAAACCGAAAAGAAGCAAGAAATATTTTTGGGTTTTCTCAAAGCTTTTCAAACACACAAGAATAAATCTAGCATGGATAATACAATGGAAGAGTGTGGACACCGGCAACTCGAATGAAATGTGTGAGCATGAATATAATGTCGGTGGAAATACGTACTCCCCCAAGCTTAGGCTTTTGGCCTAGCTTGGTAATCACCATCCATAGTAGCCGTCCGTGTCCATGTAGTAGTCCTATGGTGGCGGCACCTGAGCGTCCCACTCCTGAGGCTCCTGCTCTGCTGCCGCTTGGTCATTCCGGTTGGCAATGATGCCCTCTGGCATAACTCTGTATCCGCCCTGGCAATAGAATCAAACAAAGCAGGTGCAGGCAACGGGATAATATCACGGGTTTCCACACTAAAAACCAGGTTGTAATGAATGTTATGAAATGAATCAGCGGGATGAATAAACTGGTTGTACTCCATCGCTTGGTGATCTAGATAAACTCGGGGCAAAGGATAATCATGTTGGCGTATCTGAACATTAAAGTGACTCACTAAGCGAGTGGCATAAATACCACCATGAATTTTGCTCTTTGCCCGTGTTGAGGTGTAAACAACGTGCAATAATAGCCCCTAGGCTAAAAGTGTGATCATTGTGTAGTGCACGACGTAAAATGGCGAGGCCGGGGGCACTAAGTGCACCGACCTTCTCCCTAGAAGTTAAACACTTCACAATGAATAAAGCAAAGTAGCGCACAGAAGGAAACTGCAAGCTAGTGGCAGTGGTGCTCGACACGCCTCTCTCATCCCCCACTGTCAAGGTGAGGAGAAAGTCCTCAAACTCTACAGGTCTAGGTTCCCTTAATTCCCCATCAGAAGGGATCAAACATATGTCACAAAAGCAGTAAGCGGTATCTGATGGGGTTCAGCATATTAATTAAACCGTGCCTCAGGAGGATTGTCCCTACTCAGAAAATGAAAACTTTGCACAAAAGAATTTGTAAGGAGGTGGTGTTGGTCACACTCATCTGCGAGGAAGTCGGTCAACCCAGCATTTGCAACGAATTGAGCAAACCCTTGATGGAACCCGGCCTCCTCCATGAAGGCATTATGCGGCCATTCGCACGGCCGCACCTCCGTCGTTCTTGGAGTGATGATGTCAATTTCTGAGGATTCCCCAATGACTCCCTTAGCATTCTTCTTGGAGGAAAACTTCCTAAAGAAACTCATCTTATTCCTATAAATAAAATTCCAAAAATTTAGTCCACAAATTTTTTGTCAACAAAACTTTGTAAGATTGAGAGCAACTAATCATAAGGATGCCTAGAGGCCATATTGAGCATTCAAACTACTTAGAACTCTAAGAATTCCCCTGATGGCTCCCACCCACCCACCCTCCCAAGGCGACTCCCATGGCGATGGTGACTCCCTACCCTAGCTACCCTTCCCGGCGACCTCAATGGACGGCCTCATCCATTGGGATTTCTCCCCCGGCCTCAAGGTCGAGGGCCAGGTGCGTGCTCGCTTTGGATCTATGGTTCACTTCGTCCCCAACCCCAACTCCAAGGAGTTCTTCCTTGAAGTTTCTTTCTCCTCGGCCTCTTTTCCTCTCTCGGTGGAATCTATGGGATTGGCTCTTCAGTCTTGCATTGGTGGGATCAGTGATGGATTTAGGGTGTTTCGTCTGGGTGATCAACGTTTCAGGTTTTCTATGGCATCCAATCGTGTTGGTCATTTTATTTATGGACTTCGAGACCGTATTTGGTCGGATTTCATTTGTCATTTCCATCTTCATCGTGGGGCTCGAAATTACGTTCAAACACTTGGATGGAATGCGGATTCTGAGATCAATGACCTATCTTCTTCACCCGGCCAGGCTATCAAGTCTAAATGGCTGGCATCTAAACCTGCGGTTATCCATGATCCTGTATTTCTCTCTGTTTTTGAGAAGTTTGGGATGATCGCCACGCCGACGGCAAGACATTCCGGCGACGGCGACGCACCAGATCTCACGTTTGGAAGGTTATCTTTTTCGGTATCTCGGGATGGTCAGCACTCTTTTCGTATTAGAGCTGTTAACTTACCTATCCGGCCGGATTCGTCAAATCAGTTACCTTCTTTCCAGGGCCATCGGTTTAGGCAGGGTCTTTGGGATACTATTCCATCTGATAAGCTCCTTCATATTTTGGATGGATGGCAGGCTGGTTATGACAATGATAGTGTGAGGTTAATGGTCCAAATTCCTTCTGTGCCAACAAAGGATTATATATACAATCGACTTCAACATTGCACACAGTGTGATTGCTTTGGCCATTTGGAATCATTGTGCACGGGTGTTTTCTGCCAGCGCTGTGGAGACTCCACAGGCAATTGTGATTGTTCCTCTACAAGAGATGATTTGTTTCTACCTGCCTCCTCACGTCATGTGCCATGCACTCTGGGCCAGTCTACCATGGTACTTTGCTCTGCATGTCGGGCCTCGGGCCACCGGGCTGTGAAATGCCCGGGTCTTCTCTGATGTGGATTTTGTCAACATCTTGGTCATAGGGCCTGCAAGCCTACTCTGTGCCATAAACTACCCAAACTGGGCTGGGCACCGGCCTCAACCCACACGTCCATATCTAAGGAGATCTTACCCAACAGTGCGGCTGGATCTTCTATGGTAGATAATCCTCTGTTGGTTCATGCAACACGCAGAAAACGGGATGCGAAAGCCCGTATGGTTTGGATTCGGAAGCACAGGATCCCACATGTTTCGGACGTGGCTCCTTCCCATTTCTCGGCAATACGCCTCCCTTATGCAGGTGTAGTCAAGTCCGCCTGCCAAAAACCCCAATCGGGTGTTGAGCCTTCTCCTCGAGTCTGCCAACCCTGCCGCCCCTACATCCGTACAACACCACAGTTTTCTCCTCCTACCCGGCCGCTCCTCTTCCAATCTGCAGCTCCTCCCAAACTGCGACCATGGCGAACTTTGCGGTGCGCCCTTTCGCTTTCGCTCCTGAAAGATCATCTTTCAACCGCGGTCCTGCTCTTCGCATCCAGCGCCAGGTCATGGTGGTCGACGATCCTCCGCGCAACCACGATAGGTATGCCATTGTCACCATTGAGCCTCCAGTACCTGATCATCTGAAGGAGTATTGGCTTGCTGAGGTCTACCGAATCATCACTGTCGATCTTGAGTATGAGCTGCTAGATGATTTTATTTATCCGCTGGGCGTTGGATGTGTAGTTTTCTTCGACATGGAAAGTAGGGATAATGCTATTAGGGAAGGTCCTCGTGCTCTGACAGACGACTCCTACTTTTCTTTGGTGCCACATGATGAAGGACCAAAGATGCGCATGCCTGCGTTTGAGTATGAAGTTTGGATTATGCTGCTTGCCTTTCCTATGGACTATCAGACTGAGCACTATGTGCATAAGGCCATATCTAACTTTGGTAAACTTCTGGTGTGGCCTCGACCCGGTCAGAACAAGGCCAGAGTGCTTGTTAAATGCCGCATTAAGGATGTTGCCGAGGTCCCTCATAATTTGCTTGTTACCAGGGTCAGTCTGTTGCCAGGGTTAGGTCGTTCGTGGTCTTTACCTGTGTATGTCCTCAATGGTCGCAATACCATCCCAGGCCTGATGGGCACTGAGGAGCCACCACCGCTGTTGAATGCTTCGCCACATCCATATCAACTTCCTTTTTACACTCTCATGCAGCAGGCTCACCTGGATGATCTGGTGGCCCAACAGGCTCAGAATGAGGAGGCCTGGAACAACCCTGCCCCTGCTCCAGAGCAACTTCAGGAGAATGGGTGGAGGATTTGGCCTGTGGTTCCTCCACCCTACACAGGCTTCAGTTTCAGGTCTTTCTTTCAATATGATGGCCCCTCCCTGATGGATGGAGTGGACCCTGAGATGAATGTACATGACAACTTATCTGATGTTTGGGCCTCTGAAGACGAAGTTGATGCAGTGGAAAGTCTGGCTGATGGTTTTATCAATGGGAATCCGGCTTCTAGAGAAGCTTTTACTCGTGTTGGGGGTGATTCTGTCCATGTCACCATTACTATGGACCATGAGCTACTTCTATGGATTGGTTCTATGCTAAAACACATTTACACACGGGCCATCACTATTGGTCCAACTGGGATTGTGTTGCTTCCTATCAATCCTTTCAACCTCATTTCGAAACACCTGGAAACAGCTGCCTCAATTTTGCTGCAGAATCTCAAGCCAGAACCTGACTACATGTCCACCATCTTCAGTGATCGTTTCCACTTGGGTGTTTGCATTGGATCTCTACACTCAGCTGCTATTTTTGATGACATATCAGTTGAGGCTCCTGTGGATACTGATGCCGTTTACCAGCAAGAGATCCTGGCTTTTGGTTCCTCTGCGCCAACAGACAGTATCACTCACGCTGACCTGATTGCTCCACCTCCTGGTAATGCTCTTCAACTGTTGGCGTCATCTTCCTCATTTAATGCTGCAGCTTCGCATATTGTCAAGGTTCCACTCGACACCACTTCTGTCCAGAGGAGTGCACGCTCCAACAAGTATGACGGCTTCAAGGTCCACAATGTCTCTGATGCCAAGCACTGCCGTTTGCGGGTGAAGGCCAGGGCCGTCCCTTCCGTCAATGCTATCTCCACGGCTGCTGCTCCGGTCGCGCCTACCCCTCCATCAACATCCATTCATGAACTCCAGCGGGTGGGTGATTGTTGCGGCATTGCTCCTGAGGACATCTCTGAAGAAAAGCTGCTGGCTACCCAGCAGGCAGCCCCTGAAGAGGCTGTCTGATTTTATTTCTGCTCATGAATAAATCGTGGAACATTCTGTCGTGGAATATCAGAGGGATTAATTCTGAAAGCAAACTTTTGGCTCTTAGAAACGCCATCGATTCTAGTGGTTGCTCAGTGTTATGTATTCAGGAAACCAAGCGGGCATCTTTTGATTTAGCTTTTATTAAATCTTTCTGCCCCAAGCGATTCGATAAATTTGTTTTCGCGCCTTAGATTGGAGCATCTGGCGGTATTATTACTATCTGGAATAGCTCTGTTTTTGTTGGGACACCTTGGCATGTTGAGTCTTTTGCGGTAGGTGTTTCCTTTGTGGCCACCCAGTCGAATGAATCATGGAACCTGGTGAATGTCTACGGCCCTTGTTCGGGTCAGAGACGGCTGGACTTTACCTCCTGGCTTTTTGATCTTAATATACCAGATGATGAAAACTGGTTAATTCTAGGTGACTTCAATTTCATACGATCCACTGACAACAAAAATAAACCGGGAGGAGATGCTTCTGATATGTTGCTTTTCAATGAGCTTATTCGTGCACAATCCTTAATGGAAATCCCAGTTAAGGGTAGAGCCTTCACATGGAATAATATGCAGGATGAACCCCTCCTGGAGCAACTTGACTGGTTCTTTTCTTCTTCGACTTGGACTACCTCATTTCCCAACACTATGGTTCTGCCTCTGAGAAAACTGGTCTCTGATCACATTCCATGTGTGCTTTCAATCGAGTCTAAAATTCCAAAATCAAACATCTTCCGGTTTGAAAATTTCTGGGTCAACCACCCTGGTTTTTCTGAAGTTGTGGCCACTTCGTGGAGTAAACCTTGTCATTCCTCCAACTCTGCAACAGTCATCTGTAAGAAGCTCAAAACGCTTTGTTACGATCTCAAGCGTTGGAGTAAAGGCATTTCCAACTTGAGAATTATGATCCAAAACAGCAACGAAGCCCTAGCCAACCTTGACGCGCTTGAGGACTTGAGGGGGTTGTATGTTCAAGAAGCAAATTTCAGGCGTATACTGAAAGGACACCTTAATTGCCTTCTCAAGTATCAAAATGATTATTGGAGGAAAAGATGCACTGTCAGATACTTTCGGTTTGCTGATGAGAATACTAAACTCTTCCAATCACTGGCCACTGAGAGATTCAAGCACAACTCAATTGCCAGTTTGCAGGATGGAGATGTTGAAGTCTCTGATCATATTGGCAAGGAAGGACTGTTGTTCAATACATTCAAAGAACGCTTGGGAACCTCTAAACCCACAATTATGCGTTTTGATCTTGACCGTATCATAAAAAAGGTGGAAGGCTTGGAGGTGCTTTCGGAACCTCTTTCTACCGATGAAATTGATGCTGTGATCAAAGAGATGCCGAGTGACAGGTCCCCCGGTCCCGATGGCTTCAATGGTTGCTTTCTCAAAAGTTGCTGGCACATTATCAAGGAGGATATCTACAAAATGTGTAGCGACTTCCACGAAGGCAACCTAGACATAACCAGTATCAGTGAGGGTTATATCACTCTCATTCTGAAAATCTCCTCTCCTGTAACTGCCAATGATTTCAGACCCATAACTCTGCTCAACTGTTGTCTCAAAATCATCACGAAAATTCTTGCCAATCGTCTACAGAAGGTCATTCTTAAAATCATCCATAGAAATCAGTACGGATTCCTTAAAGGGCGCACAATCCAAGACTGCTTGGCCTGGTCATTTGAGTACATCCACCAATGCCAGGCATCATCTAGAGAAATAATGCTGCTCAAGCTTGATTTTGCAAAAGCGTTTGACACAATTGAACATGAACCGATGTTGCAGATTATGAAGCACTTGGGCTTTGACGACAAATGGCTTGGCTGGATGAAGTCTATCTTTGCTTCCGGGGTTTCTTCGGTCCTCCTGAATGGAGTCCCAGGCCGGAAATTTTTGTGTAGATGTGGTGTGAGACAGGGTGACCCTTTATCGCCGCTCATTTTTGTCTTAGCTGCCGACCTTCTTCAAGCGACGATTAATGATGCTTACGGCCAAGGTTCAATTGATCTGCCTATCCCATGCAATACGAGGGGCGATTATCCGGTGATTCAGTATGCCGATGACACGATTTTGGTCATGCCAGCCTGCCAAGATCAAGCTTCACGCATGAAGTCCATTCTGGTGGCTTACGCTGAGTCTGTTGGTCTGAAAATAAACTTGCACAAGTCAACGTTGATCCCTATCAATCTTGACCCACAGCAGGCTTCATCCTTGGCTCAAATCTTTGTCTGCAATGTTGGATCACTTCCTTTTACTTATCTGGGCCTTCCCATGGGGACGACAAAACCAACACTGCTTGAGCTGATGCCCATGGTGTGTGGGATTGAGAGGAAGCTATCCACTGCTCTATCCTTGCTCTCGGCTGGTGCAAAGCTCACGCTAGTCAACTCCACCATCACATCCATGTTGATCTATGCTATGTGCACACTGAAATTACATCCAAGGGTGATCGAACACATTGACAAATTACATAGATACTGTTTGTGGGCCAAAAACACGGAGGCAGGTGTCAAAAACAACTCTTTGGCCGCTTGGGAGTTGGTTTGTAGGCCAAAGTGCAAAGGTGGTCTTGGGGTCATTGACATCAAAACCCAAAATCTGGCACTGCTCCTCAAACTCCTCTATAAGTTTTACAACCGTGTGGATGTACCGTGGGTGACTCTGATCTGGGACACATACTATGCCAACATGATACCACATGCGGTTGATCCGATTGGGTCCTTCTGGTGGCGCGATATCTTGCAACTCAGTCATGTCTTTCGAGGGATCTCCAAGGTTACAGTTGTTGATGGGACTTCAGTTCTATTCTGGAAAGATGTGTGGTTTGCACATGACCAAGAAACGCAGCTCTCGGAGATCTATCCCAGAGCCTTCTCATTTGCCACAAATGAGGACATGTCTGTCAGTGATGCCCTGCAAGCAACTAACCCTGCCAAGCTTTTCCATCTGCCACTCTTCGTACAAGCCCGTGAGGAAGTGAGGGAAATCCAGAGGGGCTCGATGCACGTGATTCCAGAGAGGGGGACTGCAGATACTTGGGTCAGTACCCTCAGTGGAAAATTCTCGGTGAAAAATTACTATAACCATTGCTTCAGGGAAACGGTCGCCGATGATGCTTTCCTCTGGCTTTGGAAGGCCAAGAGCTCCATCAAATTCAAGATGTTTGGCTGGCTGCTGCTAGTTGATCGCCTGAACACGCGTAACATGTTAAAACGTAGGCATTTCACTGTGGTGGACAATAACTATGCGTGCATGCTTTGCCAGAATCCTCCTGAAGAAACAGTAGAACATATTTTCTTCTTGTGCCCATTTAGCCAACGGTGTTGGACAAGGTTGGACTGAGATGGATGGCTGATGGAAATAGAATCTCCCTGCTGCATAATGGTAAAACCCAATGGAGGCAGCCATTGTTCATGGACATATTCTTGCTGGCCGCTTGGAGCATATGGAAGGAGAGAAAAAATGAATTCTTCAGAGGAGTGCCACACTCCTTTAACTCATGGCTTGATAGATTCAAGCATCTGCTGGACCTGCTCACTAATAGCTGTAAAGAAGGACTTTGTCCATTCTTAGTTTCTTATATTCAAAACTTGTAGACAGGAGGACACTTTCTTTGTTTGTGTTTGGTTGAGGGGAGCCTCACAAAACCCCCACATGTAACTATGTAACACCTTGTTGATAAGTTAATATACAGAAGTCAGTGGGAGCCTCTCCCACTTTCGTTCACTGTCAAAAAAAAGAGAGTTCAACATGCAAGCCCATTTACAGCGGCACCAGGAGTAGCTAATTATTCGAAATATAAACCGCTAAAGCAAAAACTAATTGGAGCAATGGAGGAGTCACATACTAAGTAGCAATACCCCAAAACAGTTTCAGAAACGGAGCTTCGAGCAAAGAGATCAAAACCCACGGGTTTGAGACCAAGAACATGGGAGAGAGAGAGAGAGAGAGAGAGAGCAATGGTTATTTTTTACTGGAGGTAGGAGCTGACATGGGCTAAGGAGATAAGTGAGGGGACCCACATGGGGGCCACAACCCACCAGGACGCGCCTCGGGTTGTTGGCACGCCCTAGTGTCTTGTGGTCACCAGGGGCACCCCCTCCGATGTTATTTGTGCCAGAAATTCAGAAATATTCAAAAAATAGTGTTAAAATTTCAGGGCATTCCGAGAACTTTTATTTCTGGGCACTTTTTTATTGCACGGAAAATTCAGAAAACGGGATAAACATGGCATTTTATTTTATTTAACTAAAAAACAGAAAACCATTTCTTTACCTCTCAACCATTTCAAGACTCCTCGTCATGTCCATGATCTCATCCGGGACTCCAAACAACCTTCGGTCACCAAAAGACATAACTCATATAATACATATCGTCATCGAACGTTAAGCGTGCGGACCCTACGGGTTCAAGAACTATGTAGATATGACCAAGACACCTCTCCGGTCAATAACCAATAGCGAAACCAGGATGCTCATATTGGTCCCCACATATTCTACGAAGATCTTTATCGGTCGAACCGCAATGTCAACATACGTTATTCCCTTTGTCATCGGTATGTTACTTGCCCGAGATTTGATCGTCGGTATCTTCATACCTAGTTCAATATCATTACCAGCAAGTCTCTTTACTCATTCTGTAATGCATCATCCTGCAACTAACTCATTAGTCACATTGCTTGCAAGGCTTCATATGATGTGCATTGCGAGTGGGCCCGGAGATACCTCTCCGATACTCGGAGTGACAAATCCTAATCTCGATCTACGCCAACCCAATAAACACCTTCAGAGATACTTGTAGAGCATCTTTACAATCACCCAATTACTTGTGACATTTGATAGCACACAAGGCATTCCTCGGTGTCCGGGAGTTGCATAATCTCATAGTCTGAGGAATATGTATTTGACATGAAGAAAGCAGTAGCAATAAAACTAAACGATCATTATGCTAAGCTAATGGATGGGTCTTGTCCATCACATCATTCCACTAATGATGTGATCATGTTCATCAAATGACAACTCATGTCCATGGCTAGGAAACTTAACCATCTTTGATCAACGAGCTAGTCTAGTAGAAGCATACAAGGGACACGGTGTTTTGTCTATGTATTCACATATGTATCAAGTTTCCGGTTAATACAATTCTAGCATGAATAATAAAAATTTGTCATGATATAAGGAAACATAAAATAACAACTTTATTATTGCCTCTAGGGCATATTTCCTTCAGTCTCCCACTTGCACTAGAGTCAATAATCTAGATTATATTGTAATGAATCTAACACCCATGGAGTCTTGGTGATGATCATGTTTTGCTCGTGGAAGAGGCTTAGTCAACTGGTCTACCACATTAAGATCCGTATGTATTTTGCAAATCTCTATGTCTCCCTCCTTGACCAAATCTTGGATGGAGTTGAAGCGTCTCTTGATGTGTTTGTTCTTTTTGTGAAATCTGGATTCCTTCGCCAAGGCAATTGCTCCAGTATTGTCACAAAAGATTTTCATTGGACCCAATGCACTAGGCATTACACCTAGATCGGATATGAACTCCTTCATCCAGACTCCTTCATTTGCTGCTTTTGAAGCAGCTATGTACTCCGCTTCACACGTAGATCCCGCCATGACGCTTTGCTTGGAACTGCACCAACTGACAGCTCCACCATTCAATAAGAATACGTATCCGGATTGTGACTTGGAGTCATCCGGATCAGTGTCAAAGCTAGCATCGACGTAACAACTTACGACAAGGTCTTTGCCACCTCCATAAACAAGAAACATATCCCTAATCCTTTTCAGGTACTTTCACTACAAAAAATACACTTCCGTGATGATACGTGTTTGTCACAATAAGTCGCGTTTTTTGTCATGCATGTACATCCATGAAAAATTTATGACAGAATCAAGATAGTCATACCTGTGCTGTCGTAGAAGTGTTCCATGACATTACCAAAATTATCATCATGGAAGTGTCCACTTCCATGACGATAAATCGCGCGTCACAGAAGTGCTTTCGTCAAGGGTGACCGACACGTGGCATCCACCGTAACGGAACGCCGTTAACCTATCGGGTCGGATTTTGGATCCGATAACCCATTAACAGCCCCGACCAATGGGAAATTTCCACGTGTAAAATCATCACTGGCTGGAGGAAACACGTGTTGGCTCATCGTTGGGACAGATGTCATCCACTCATTGGACAGAAGGCGCATATGATACGTCGACACGTGGCACAGCCCATCAAGTTTAAATGGGCCAGCCCAACTAAAGGCCCACAAGACTTTGCGTACCATAATGGGCCGGCCCAATTAAAGGCCCACGAGATTTTGCGGACTATAATGGGCTGGCGCAGCTAAAGGCCCACAAGTTTTCGTGGGCCATATTAGGCCGGCCCAGTAAAGGCCCACAAGATTTTTGTGTGCCATAATGGGCCGGCCCAGGTAAAGGCCCATAAAACTCTTGCGGATCATAATGGGCCGGCCCAGCTGAAGGCCCACGAGATTCCGCCGACATTAATGGGCCGGCCCAGCTGTAGGCCCACAAGATTTTGAGGACCCTAGTACGCCGGCCCATTAACTCGCTGCCATGTTTTGGGCCAAATGCCGGCCCATATTTGATCCTGTCCATTAATGGCCTACCACGTTCCGGGCCTAATAATGGCCCATATGAGATCCGGCCCGTTAAAAGCCTCCCACTTTCTGGGCCAAATCACGGCCCAGATCAGGTTCGGCCCTTTAAGAGGCTTTGGGCTCAATTATGGCCCATATCAGATTCGGCCCGTTGACTGGACGCTATGCTTTTGGGCCCACTTGCTAAAGGCCCATTTAGTAATTCGTCCTGATATTAGTTTCGGCCTGTTAAGGGCCCATTTAACATTTCGGTCCTATATTAATTTTGGCCTGTTAAAAGCCCGTCATATAGTTGGGCCTAAATACGGCCCGGTTTGCATCTGGCCTGCTCGCAGCCGATATCTGATTGGGCCAAACAAGGACCAAGACAACTTTGGCCTGTTAAAATCCTGTGAATTGATTCGCACAATCATGGCCGGGGTCCATTTCGGGCTGCTGCTGGCCCGTGAGCTATTCGGCATGTTTCAGGTCCAACCTACTTCTCAGACTCCTAAAAGCCCATTGAGTTTTCTTGCGAAAAGAGGGCCGGGGGTTACTCGGCCTATTAAAGGCCCGAATCTACTAGTGGGCCAGTTTGACGGGGCCCATGATGCGGATCATACATCGTGATTGCATGACGTCCCAATTATGTACCGTAATTTTACGGTTTGGCCGGTTTACTGCAAAGACAGGATATATATACAGTAAAATAACTGCAGCATCGTGAATAAGAAAAAAACCTAGACTACACAATAAAGAAATTACGGCATATTACATCCACTGGGCATCAAAGTTCACCACTATGATTATAAAACACAAGCAGACAGCAGATTACATACACTGGGCATCAAAGATCGCCACCAGTGCAAATAAACACGCCGACAAAATAATATACAAAACCGACAGCACTTCAATAGAGTTCAAGAAAGGTTAGCCCTGCTGGGGAGCTGCAGCGCAAGCAGCTGATCAAGATGATGAGACTGCGCTTGTTCAACACTTAAATCTTCCCCACTCTGAAAGATAAACAAGCAGACAGATGATAGGTTTTGCACATAAAAGTATCAGTTCTGTCAATTCATCACATTTATTATTGATGAATAAAGTGACATAGTTTAAAATTGCATTAACACAATATGGTATTGTTCAGGTCAAGACATGGCAGGAAATGACATTGTGAAGGAGTTGGCAGCTTCAAGTCACCACTGGATTACAGATCAAGAACTCATAAGTATCAATGGTTAGTGTGCTGTCAATTTATCCCATTTCAGATTGGCAAATAAAGAGACAGTTTAAATAATACTCCCTCCATTCGGAATTACTTGTCATCAAAATGGATGTGTCTAGAACTAAAATACATCTAGATACATCCATTTCAATGACAAGTATTTTCGGACGGAGGGAGTAGTAGAATTTTTTTTGCGGGTGATATGACATTGTTCATAGTTAAGACATTGCAGAATATGACATTGTGCTGTAGTGGGTAGGTTCACCACACCACTGGATTACGAATGAAGAACAGAAGCATACATGCAGTGCAAAAGAAGATCACTTGCTCTGTATAGTTTAATTTACATGGTATGAAGAAGGGACTTGGTTGTACAACTGAAAACTTAAATTGAGAAGGACAAACTTTTGTTTATGAACTACATAATAAACTTTAAACATGCAATTTGATGCAAACACCAAAAATAAACAGCTGTTGCAGTCATGCCTAACCAAATATACACAACAAAGTTTGAAGGCTTGAGAAGGACAGACTTACATTACTGGTGAAGAAAGGCTCTATAAAGCCCTTTTCCATGCTGATGGGGGCGCAATGCAAGAAGTTTAGCACAGAATGTTCTTCATAAGCATTGCCTTTATTCTACATTTTGTTAAGAGTGAATATAGATGTGATAATATACGAAAAAATGGAGAATATTTAAGATAAGATGAAGAGTGATGCTACATAACCAAGTAGCTATAAATGTATGTGCAGCGATACAGGCAAAAGGCACAGCCAAGAGCAATGCACAGCTAAACTTCTTCAGTACCAACCTTATGGTAAGAGTAAATATAGATCTGATGGGTAGAAAATGGAGGGCAAAGGAAAATAAGCTGCAGAGTGATGGTACATGAACAACTACCTGTCAATATAAGTATACTGATAAAGGACAGCATGTACTTACAAGAACAATGCAGAGCTAAAAAAATTCATTGGCATTGGATATATTCTACACTAATGTACCCATTCATACAGATCAGATAATTTGGAGCGAACAATTGATAAGCAAGCTATCATGCATACTGATGTCACATGATGAACCAGGTATGTATGAAAGTACAGTGATACAGGACAACAGGTACTAACAAGAGCAAAGCAGCGGGCAGCATATTTGCGATATCATGTCGTTCTTTTCAAACCAGAATTCTTCTTCGAGCAGATTTCCTGTAAAAAAGATCCGTAAGGCACATGCGGAAAAGTAGAAGTTCAAATTGTCATGTGATTTCATAGACAGTACCTCATCCTGGGAATGAGACCAGTGCATAACAAGGTTTTTCCATTCAATGCCTTCTAAATTTAGCACAGGAGACTTCACCGGAAATTCGTTTATAGACTTGCCATCAAAGTGTGATTTCCTCAGGTAACACCGATACTGCTGCAATGCTTCCTTGAAAAGCACAAGCAAGCTTTGCTCGTCATGACTATCCAGATTGACCCTCACCTAGTTACAACAATGTAATGTAAATCATTGATGTGTTCGATCAGCAGAAAATAGGAAAATAATAACCATGAATAATAGCACTTACACGTAAGTTGGACAAGAAGATGTGAAAATGGTGTTTGTCTTCACTATAATCTTCCCATGATGGGAATATATGCACGTAGTCCCTAACAACATTGAAATCATTGTCTTTTAAACTGGGAATAAATGGAATGGGGTTCCAATCTGCAGGAATTGGCCGTCTCTGCAGTTGGGATAGGTCTTCGGCCGGTGGACTTGCTGTACTTTTTGCTGGAATGGGATTTTTCTGTGGTACGGCTGGTGCTATGGCAAACGAAATCGGTATACCTTTTGCTGGAGTGCAGGTCCTGTGTGGTGGGGCTAGTGTTGTGGCCAGTGAAGTATGGGTACACTCTGCTGGAGTTGGTCCTATGTTTTGTGTCACTGGTTGTACAGCCAATATAAGTGGGGCGTTGTCTGATTGCTCCAGCACCACCATGTTTTTCAAGGACTTTGCTGGTGCTCCTTCAGGTTCGGCAATCACCCTCTTCCTTTTTGATGTCTGATGCACAAGAACAACATTTGAGTGGAAAAACATGGTATGACGACAGATGGAATATGTATTGATAATGGATGGGCATGGCATCTCGAGTTATGTGATGAGTAAACTAAGCTGATGGTGGTGCAACAAAGTAGAAGAAATGCTAGACAACATATGCAAGATACGCACAATCAATAAAACCTTGCCAAATTAGAACAGGCACCTTGATGGGTGAACAGGACATGCCATATGCCTTTGACTCCTCAAGGTTTAGAATAGTCATTAGGATGATATTCTGAACAAGAATCAACAGGTGGGGAGCGTGCGAGTTTCATTGCTTCCAGAATGGCACTCAATGCCTTGGTGCCAATTTTGTAAGTCATTGCAGTGTTCCACAATATTCTTCTGATGCGCGGATTCTGATATTCACTATAATTGCGTATAATATCTGAGAACCATGAAAACATAAATAGTTGTGAGATTATCTTTGTAATGCAGATGATATTCTAATATAGGGGCGCCCTAGTAAACACTTATGTGCTATCACTAGATTCTGATGAGAGAGCTCATGTGTGTTGTAATATCGTGCGTGCATTTATATAATCTAGCACAAGTACACAAAAAATAGGCTCCAGAAGTAAGGATAGTTGGCAGATGATACGTTCATAATATACTGTATACAGAGTTTATTGCCAAACCATGATAACAAGAGCACACAACAACTAGGCAAATCATAGTGTACATAACAGGGGTACACCATAACCACGATATATAAATCGGGAAAGTGGAACTGGCTTGAAAATACGGTGTTGTATTGCCGCTAGTAATTGAAAGCCCATCGATCACGTACAAGCCAGCACTATCGAACATGGTAAAGAAGAGCAAGCAGATTTTGGATAATAAAATGTTGGTTGCGTGGTGCCCACACAAGATGAACCAGAGCGCATTAAGAATGCAACTCCCAGCTGTCTCTCGACCATTTCAGGCGGTTGGATGAAGATCCTACGTCTCCTAACCCTTCTTCTTCCTCGTCTCTTAATTCTTCCCATACAGAACACCGCATGGGCCGCCGGCCGGACCACCGGCCCCCACCGCCTGTGTTCCTCCGCCACCCCCACCCGCGTCGAGTTTTCTTTGCTCGGCGAGGCCTCGCATCCACCCGAGCCCCTTGGATCACACCGGCGAACTCCGGCGAGCTCTGAAAAATCGACTGACCCAATTTTGAAATTTAGTCTACTGTGATTTAACTAGTGTGGAATATAAAAGGGGAAAACCATAAGCATTGGGAGTACAGTGTTGAGCGTGCCATGGCGGATCTGAAGGTGCAAACCGGACAAAGGCAACTTCGCAACCAAGACAAGAAATCAGAGTAAAGCAGTGGCCATCTATTTTCTTGCTGCGACAAATAAGTTGAGCAGATACGAAAGAGTACCGCCTCTGGTGCGGCGCCATGTACGCATCTGCTGAGAATTTGACGGTGATGCGGTAGCGATGGCTGTCGGCGGCGTGGAAGCAGATCTAGAAGGGAAGACAGTGGCGAGGGGGCACGGTGGACGAGACGGTTGTAGGAGCAGCGCCGGCAAGGTGGACGACGGAGGGGATGAAGCGAGAGGACGGGATGCAAGGATCCCGGTCCGAAGGCGTGGATGAGAGAGGTCGATCTCTTGTAATGGACGACGGCGTCGGGGTATCAGCTCCGGCATGGTGGAGGAGGACGGCGGTGGATGGGGTGGCGGACGTCGGCGGACGGAGGAGGGTGGGGTGGAGAGGGTGTTTTGGCGCCCACGAAGTACGAATGGGGAAAAGGGAGGTAGAGAGGAAGGGGGAACCATGTATTCAGGGCGCGCTTGTCTCAAATGCGAGGAAATTTACAAACTTAGCCCCCGTTTCAAATTTCTACTACGTCACAGCAACATTAGTCGGTTGGGGATAGGACGGTAATCTCGCATACACCGAATATTTGCCGACGAGAGTTTGTTTTTGGCGCTCTCCGTGTATGAATATGAATCGGGGAGGGAGTCGATTTCGGCCGAGGGCACACTATGTTTTGGTGCCCATCGTGTATGAATCCGGGTGAGAGGCGGTTACGTCACGTTTGGGTGAAATTACAAACCTACCCCTATCGAAACCTATAGAAATCCAGCAGATAGGCTTTGCGTGGCAGGGATAGGTAGTAGTGATTTCCATCTCACAGATTTTGGTTTCGGGCGGGGTTACTATGACTTTCCCCACTTTGTTCAAATTTTGCACAGTGCACGTTTACCGTGCCAACTCAATTTGAATCCCGTTTGTATTCTACTATTTTTTTCGTGCGGGATCCATTTTCAATTGGAATTACATTCTATATACATCATTTTTTTATATATACTTTCAAAAGCACAACACCATTCATACATAAATATGGTTTACAACTGGCATGTTCTCAGATTCATAAGGTTGTATCCATCAATTTGGATTTTCAGATATTTGAAACCACTTTATGTTGAAATCCAATGTATGCATTCATCGCTAACTGTCTCCAATTAATGTGTGTTTCATGCGGGGGTTTTTTAACTTCTCAAACATGTATAATGTGTTTCACACACGCAACATATAGTGTAATCCCGTTTAGACATTAATTGCATATAAACCATGCATTGTTTGTAATTGAGGAATCTATGGATCACCAATATTGATAAACTACATAACATTACATGTGTGCCCAAATTCAAATGAATATGCATGTTTGATACACTAATTTGTGTTATGATATTATCGATGTCATGATCTCCAGTTTAAATATTTGAATCCCCTTTAATCCAGATATTCGTCTCATATAGCTATCAATCATGCTTATATAGGACTATCTCTCTGGACCTATACGTGTTCATTGTCTCTCAGGCATCTCTCGTGCTACCTGTATGTCGACAATGATCTTTTATCTTCGTAACACACTGACGGTACTCTCTCCCTCGACCTTCATCACTCTATCTCTCTCTAAGTATATCTCGCTCCCTGCTATGTGTCTCTAGCTATGATTCTCCATGTGGAATCTCTTTCTCCCACACAAACACAAAACTTTGTCTCCTGGGGTCTCATTTCTCTCAACTATTCCCATGTGTGCCACTTGCACACCCCTCATATAGAGATGTCATTCGCTCCTTAGATATGAGAACCTACGACTCTTCCTCTTCAATATCTCTTTCTCACAGACAAACACAAACTCTGTCTCCCAGGGTCTCATATTTCTCCATTATTCTCTTGTATGTCACTCAAACACACCCTCTCTCCCTAGAGATATCTTGTGTTCCCTCATATGTCTCTCTAGCTATCACTCTCGTTGTGAAATATCTTTCTCTCTCGCAGACACAAAACTCTGTCTCTCTGGATCTCATTTCTCTCTGATATCTGTTTGTATGTGACTCACATGCACCCTCTCTCTATCTCTCTCACACCCACACACATAACCCAGCCTTCTGATCCACTTGACTCCTATCTCTAACGCACACTAGCTAGCATCTTTATCTTTCTATTTATCTGTTTCTCCATCAACCTTCTTTCTCGCCCTCACTCTTGATTCCTATCACGCACACTACATATGTTTCTCTCTACATGCAGTCAAGTGCCCTCTCACACACATATATAACTTCACCCTTTGAACCACCCGACGGTCATCTCCAACACCCAAACTAAAGGATGTCCCTCTAGCTAGCATCTCCATCTCTGTATCTATCTGTAGTTTCTCTGTCAACATTTCTTTCTCGCACGGAGTCTTGCTTCCTATCACCCACACTATATATGTCTCTCCATACATATGCATTTATAGGTTGATCTGTTTTGCACAATCGTTCCGCCTCACCCCCTCTGCTCGCCATAGATGCATGCTCCAGCCCACGCCACTATCTCTTAAAGACAAAAACACATGCTCAATTGTCGGGCCTTCTTCCCTGCATTCTCACATGCATGCATATTGTCATACCGACCCGTCTCTCCCATGTCGTTGATATTATGACTTATGTCTTCTTTCTTTTATCTCGATCATGCGCGCGCACACACACACATCCCACATATACATGTATATATACCTCTCACACATGCACGTTCAAGGTCTCTATGTCTCCATACGTAGTTATTACCCTCAATCCTAACGCCACATCGAATCGTTCTCCTCTTTTGTGCACATAACTTCCGCCTGGATGGGCAAAACACACACTCACACTTAACAATCTCC
>NC_041385.1:196569911-196574865 GCF_002162155.2 Triticum dicoccoides | reverse complement strand
ACACACACACGCACGCACCCACACACACACACTTAGACTCCATCTCTCTCTCTCTCTCTCTCACACACACACACACAAACTAAGACTCCATCTCTCTCTCTCCTCTCTCTCTCACACACACACACCCCACACACACACACTAAGACTCCATCTCACACACACATGCTCTAGGCGGAGCATTTATTCCTACCACCCTTCATCCAACCTTACCCGTATGATAAACAATCACCTTTATTTACTTGCATAACATGGACAGATTCCACTTTACTTTAGTAGTCAGCAAACTTATCATCTGTACCCTTATAAAAAAACAAGTTGGCGATGATGGTGTGCCTGCCATCGTGAAATACAGACCGTATGATCTATATCTGACGGATAGAAAGCAAACAATGATAATTTTACAAAAGATACCCACACCTCTCTCCACATCATTATCTCCCACAACCTCATTGCTCAGCAATTAAAAAAGGAATAAGTCTCTAGAACAATCTAGCATGCATGGTGGCCGCTGCTGCCTGCCGGCGCCGTCCATCCTCACGCCTCCGCCCATTCTGACCACCAATCACCACCACGCTCCACTCCTCCTCGCCTTATCTCTCATCTTTCATTTTTTCGATGACATTCTCGAGATACCAGTTTTCAGATAAAATTCTCGAGATATCATTAGTTTTTACACATGGGATTACTCCTGCATGGGTCAATCACAACATGTGTTTTGTAAAAGAATGCATATTGATGTTCCGTGCAATGTACGAGAATCTTGCTTGTAATTATATAACACAAATCACGAGCAGGAAGTGACATTTTTTTTGACACAACCACATTAACATGGCCACATAAATCACGAGCAGGAAGGAGAAGAGAAGCGGGCTGTGGAGTAACGTTTTTTACCACAATTTCTTAGGAAGCCGAGTGCAATAATTGAGTAGTTTTGCAAACTACCATTTCTACTACACCTGAAACGGTTCAAAACATATACTCCCTTGCCAGCGCGCGCTTCCTGCGTGAAATGGTCAGCGTCGCCCTGGAGCGTCAGTGCCGCATTAATGCCCGGCCAGAGCGGAGGCGACCTCTCACTGGCGCCGGCTTTGAAGTGGCGCGACAGCCGAGAGAACGCCGCTTCCCGGTGCACGCGACTGCTCCACATCGAGACTGGCCATAGTCCCTGTTTGGATCCATGGGTTAGAGTTAGTTTGAGCTAGTTGGGGCTCAAATAGCCCTAAAGTATCCAAGCATGAGGGTTTAAATTGGAGTAAGTTGCACCGAACCCACCAAAAAAAACTATCCCACCCAGGAGGTGCTAACTGGAGATAGTTCTCATTGGGACCACTGAAAAATCAATTTTCTCTCTCCATGAAGTGCATTTATTGTCAATCTAACCCTGTCACCCAAACACCTCTTTGGCTACAGTTAGTTCAGGGTTAGTCATGAGTTAGTCTAACCTCTAGCTAAGTTAGAGTATCAAACAGGAGCAGTATAGGACATGCAAGTTGCTCAAAGCATATAGGCAAATTCGTACGTGAAATGATTTTTTTATTTTTGAAAACGGAATGTGAAAGGAATTTTTTTTAGAATGCTCTTGGCATGTCGCAAACATGTGATAGTTAACCGACCTCAATAGATGGCAGAAACGCCAGCCTGCCACACTTTGATAGAGACGAGGACGGAGAAGCGATACAGGCTACTGGATTACTAGAGATAGGTGTCGCACGGAAGCCAAGAAATATGGTGATAGCGTGGGTTAGCCATGTACTAGTATGATGTAACTACACTGGGCTGCCGTGTTTCGTACTCTTCCAGTCCAATGTGGAGATGATTGGTTAATTTTATATCGCTGAATAATATTAAATATTATGAGTGCAGACGCTCCACCACGAGGTTCCTTGCTCCTTCTTGGTCGTCCGGAATCTATGTTCTTCCACTCTATTTTTTTACGTGAGCTTTGTTCATCCTTTCGCCAACACGCGAGACATCTAGCATCAAGGTGCACGTGTTATGCAACGATCGTTCCATCTATATGAAGAACATGTGGGACTGGAACTACGAGACGGACATGTACCCAGGAGTGGACGTACGAACCTGAGTAATGTAGTGCAGTAAGTGAAGTAGAAAGGCACAAATGGTATGAACATGCGTGGCATACAGGGTGTGTTTGGTTGCGTTCTCGTCTCAGCATAGTTGTTCCCTCTTCATGCATGCTCAACTCAACATCCCTCTTCATGCATGCTCTCTTTATGCATGCTTCTAGTGTATTTGTGCTAAACTAGTGTGGACTCATGCACCCTCCATACACTCTACCAAACACCCAAAAGTAGGTCGAGAAGGGAACTCTTGGGTGGCATTTGTCTCTTACTACGTACTACCACTAAATGTTGTACGTGCAATGCACGGTGATGTTATGGAGTACGTGCCTAAGTACTCTACTACTACTATATTAGTTGGAGGCACATATTAACTTTTATATTTGTTTACGTGTATGCCCCGAGACCTTCCAACTAGACGTGTCTTTCTCTCCAAGTCGCACTTTGTATCGTTCATACCACTAAGTACTACTACGTGTGGTCTCCGACCCAGAAGTGGAAGAAGTGGAGACGCTCTACCACGCTGTTTTTTTACGCTGGGCTCTACCACGTTGTTCATGTCCCACTCATTTCGCTGACGTGTGGGACATCCATCACGTGCCGTGTTTGGCACCCTTCATCGTAAGAGTTGAAACTCTAGCATTCATCAGAAATAAAAAATAATTATAAATCGGCAGTGATACTATTTTTTGCGAACCAATCAACAGTGATACTATACCATGCGGTTTCCTTGCTCCTCGATATCGGAAAGAATACTTCCGTTCGCCAACATGTGGGACGTCGACCATCCTGGTCCACTTACCATGCATGCAGAACTCCAAGGGAGAGTCACCCAGGTCGTCGCGCCGCAGTAACAATGACTAATGAGCCGTCAAATCACAGGCCCACTTCCCACTTTGAAGTTGCTCGGACGAAGGAACCATCATGACTTCGTTGAATTCCGCTTCTTGAAGAAAACTACTGTACCAGCAGTACTGCTAGCTACAATATTTACTCCAACAGAGGCCTCCTTTCGTTCCTAGGATAGGAATATGAAAATCATAGGAAGTGAGATGACATGCATCTCAATTCCTATAGAGAAAGAGATGTCATTGATGCATAGGATAGGAATGTTTCCATTTAGTCTAGGCTAATGTACTGGTAATTTGCTCTAAAAACTACAGTAGTAACTAGTAGTACTGGTACATGCTCATACTCAGACACGGACACACACACTAACTACTAGTACTACTACTTCTCACATGCTGGCCAGACGCTGTCGTTCTCCTTCCCGGCTTTGTCGGCGACACCCCACTGTGCTTGGATCTCCGCCGACCTCTCCGCAGCAGCGCGTGCGTCCTTTTCTTTCTTGTGGCGGCGGGCCTCTCTTTTCTTGAGTGCTTTTTGACTTTTCCGCTCCCTCTGTGCGGCTTTGGCCGCCTCTTGCTCTACCGCCCATTCGGCCTTGGCATCTTCAAATTCCTCCCACATAGTTGTGAGGTCGCGAGCGGCGATGAACTCAGCACGGCGGGATGCCATCGCTTCCCTACCATTTTGTGTGCATTCATGGGCGACGAGGAGCTCGGCACGGCGGGATGCCATCGCTGCCTTACCGGTTAGTGTGCGGTGCGGTGGCATGAACGACGCTTGATGAGAGCTCTGGGGTGGAGTGGCCGGACAACCGTATAGTGCATTGGTTTGTCAAGAGATCAAGGACAGAAGACGAAGCAAATTAGGATTCCCCTTCAATCCTGGTCATTTCTTACCAAGTAAAATGCATTGGCGGTCATCGAACTTGTCTTGATAGCTCACTTTGATCATTGTATACGAGATATGGTGATTATACGGTCACTGGCTCAGCGTATAGCTCCGTATTTGTATGGTTGACCAGTCAAACAGTCCGCATGCGCCTCATCAGCTCGTGTTCTTTATCTATCTACGCAGGCCTACCTGTGAATGGAGAAAGAAATACTGTAAAAACCAAAATTATGCATATGTGGGGAATCAAACCACGGACTCGTCGCTGCAACGCACCCTCGTCAGCCAAATGAAAATGAAATACTTTGCGTCAGACACTCATGCTCACGCTGTCAAAGCATGCTAATGCATGCACGTCACCCTCTAAATCAAAGTCCTGCTCATGGCGCAATGCAAACGGCGAGCCCATCACCTGCGCGCCCCGGCAGTGCCTGACATTACTGTTTAGACATTTGATGCAGGCCTACGCGAACGTCGAGCATGTATTCACCTGGCTCAACACCAACAGTCATACTCGGACCGCCTTGCTCATGTATATCGTCCATCACAACCACAATCTATAAAACAGCCTAAGCTAGAGAGGGTACTATGGTAGTATGGTACGGAGTATGTACTATCATGAGTGACCAATCTTAGTGCCACTGCACACCAAAACCCCTTCCATCGCTAGCGCGCGCTTCCCGCCTGAAACGGTCACCGTCCCTCCAGAATGTCAATGCCGCATTCACCGGACTTAACTGCAGGTGCAATTGTTGTGTCACTGACATGCGGGCCAGACGCCCGTTCTGCCCACATGTCAGTAACCCAAACGCATCTGCAGTTAAGTCACTAAAGCAGTGTCCCCATTCATGCCCGACGAACCTACTCCGGTGCCAGTTGTCCATCCGTCTGCCGCGGCTCATTGCCATTCGCCCGCTATATTAACTTGAGCCCCAGTTCCAGCCATAGCCAAAGACCCACACTTATTCTCCTCCGATCCCTTCCTTCTGTTGGCACCACTTCAACCATGGCCTCCTGGCGCTTCGAAGCTCTCTTGGACGTACTGTCGCAGGAGCAGATGAGGGACATCGGCGGCTCCGCTCCGGGCGCGCTCCAAAGCTCTCTTCGACGTACTGTCGCAGGAGCAAACAAAGGAG
>NC_041385.1:196540396-196569415 GCF_002162155.2 Triticum dicoccoides | reverse complement strand
GCCGGCGCGCGTGCGCGGGCGCAGTCGGCAACGAGGAAGAGTAGTACGCGGTAGGTCGCCGCTGCTCTGGTCCCGGGAAGGCCACCGCTACTCCACTCAGTCGATGCCAAGCTTGGTGGGGTAAACATCGGCGGCCGATTAGCCGCTTGACGGCGACGTGGAGGCGGAAATCTTCAAAATATTGTGCTCTGGCCGGAGGAGGAGGTTATCGATGCGGATGAGGAGGAGGCAAAGGCAATGGCCGGCTTTCTCGGGTTCATGGCCGGACATGGTGGTCAGGCGCCGGCGATCGTTTAGATTAGGTTTACAGTAGGTTTAGTATGGTTTGAGCGAAATATGTAATGAATTTCGTCCAGTTTGTAGGAAAAGTTTTCGAAATGTAATGAATTTCATCCGGTTAATTTGAAGTTTGCTTTGTTTGCATGAATTTCGTCCGGTTAGTTCATATAGTTGTCGAAAGGTATGCGGGCAGCATCGGATGGCATCCATCAGTGTCCTCGAACAGATGCCGGTGTAAATTTGTGGGCCAGCGCTAGAGATGCCCTAACTATCATGCTATAATCGCTAACAATCCTCCATTATTTGGCAGGGAACAGTTATCCCTCGATCAAAATCAGATCCGCGGTGTTTCGCACTCCTCCCGCGTAAGAGTGTAAACTCTTGCTTACATAAAAATGGAGCAAGTGGACTGCACTGTAGCACGTCATATCACTCGAACTAGCCCGCCTAACGAGCGGGAAAGCACCGCCCTCGTCATTTTGTTCTGGATTTCTATCGATCGATCGCGCGAAAATGTTACGCTTCGCAAGTTCTAAAGGAAAAGGCGGCACACTTACGACTCGTACGCGTCGCAACCCCGACAGTCCGGCTCGCACGCCGCTCACCAAAGGGGACATGCATTGTCTTGCAATTTCACTGACATGTGGGACCGTAATTGAATAAACCGTTGATAGCCGAAATCTAATCGCTCCGTGGGCGTCGGCTGAGAAGAGAGAAACGAGGGAGGGAGAAGAGATCGCCCGCCCGCCGCATGAACTCCAAGAAATATATGGTGATAATGTGAGGTGGGCCATGCTGGAGTCCGGACCGCTTCCAGAGCCCGCTCTCACCGCCTTGGCTCCTCAAGACGCCAGCTGCCCGCTGCATGCATCTCAAGTAGTCCCCGCTTATGTGGAGGAGAGAGAGGCATTGACAAAGTCAAGGAGTAACAGTGGAGACAATAGCTTTCATCAAAAATAAACAATGAATACTCGTTGCTTGTCCTCTATATCGGAAAGAATACTTTCATTCGCCGACATGTGGGACGTCGACCATCCTGGTCCACCTGCCATGCACAAAATTATCCTGGTCTACCCCAGTCATATCGCAGGCCCAACCTTTCCCACTGTAAGTTGTTCGGACAAAGGAACCATCATGACTTTGTTGAATTCCGCTTCTTCAAGAAAACCTACTGTACCCGCAATACTGCTACCACACGCGAAGACTGGACGGCACTGTACCACGTCATATCACTAAAACCCACTAGGCCAAACTAGCCCGCCTAGGTCATCTATTTTGGAATGGAGGGAGTACATCTTTGCACTGCTATGATTTTGTGTTGCATGTTCTCTGTACTTTTGCTACGATTTTCGTACCCTATGAACCAAATGAGGCCTGAATGTATGTCGACTATTGTTTGATCGATCGCTAAGCCTACAATTTTAGGAGCTAGGGCTATTGGTCGATCAACGAGGGATAAGTATAAGCATACCATGAGCTCATCAGCCCCAACGTTTCTCTTCGGTGAGTGTTTCGCAAGTACTATAGCTCGCACAGTAGCTAGCCTACTAACACCAAGAATCATCAAACAAGCCCTGCTGATATGATAAACAGTTCAAACTTACATCTAAGCATGCCATATATTACATCAAAAGCTGGTGAGGATACATCTGTTTCCATAACTCGGAGAGGGTTCGCATGATTCATCGCATGATTCACTATCAAACAAAAGTTGCAAGATCCGCCCACACAAGACAGTGCACTAGCCCTAAGATGGTTTGATAACACGCGTCGTTCTGGTAATTAAACACAAGGCAATGCAAACTACCCTGAAGGATTAGCGCGACCAACTATTTCTTGTCATCGATCTCTCGGGCAATGACCACAGCACGGACAGCGGCATGGGAATCGATTTCTGGGGCGATGTCCACAGGACTGACGCGACATCGGAATCGATCTCTGGGGCGATGTCCACAGGATGGACAGCGGCATCGGAATCGATCTCCGGGGCGATGCCAACAGGACGGGCCACGACATCGGAATCATCAAGGACAACCACCGGCACCTGCACAACCCTAACATATTAGCAAGCACATTGCAAATAATCAAAAAGCAAGCACATTGCAAATAATCAAAAACCACAACTATGGTAATAAGCCATTATTTTTTACCTTGTGCAGCTCACCAGGGGATCTCATCCCTTTGGGCGCCATCTCCTCGTCCTCGATGGGGGCCATCACCTTGCCAGGGGAATACTGCTTCTCAACGGCGACTATCTCCTCAAACTCGGTCTTGAGCCTCACATAGGTGGAAATCAGAGTTCCTGGGGTAGGCACCGTGGGGCCCTTGCTGCTCTTCCAACTTTATTTGAGGAGTTCTCCCGCCAACGTCCTCAACTCTTTGGCTAGTGCTTGTTTCTTGGAGTTCTTCGTCTCCATGGGTTGGCCCGCCAACATGGTCAACTCGTTGGTCGGTGCTCGCTTCCTGGAGATCGTTGTCTCTAGTGGGTTGTCCGCCGGCAACTCTTTGCCTAGTGCTCCAGAATCCATCAATGAACTGACAAACAAAAAGCAATTGAAAGGAAACCACAATCGCAATGAAAACGGGAAAAGAATAGGATGTGAGAATCGGTCGGTGCTTCGCAAAAAGAAGATTATTGGAATGAAAATATAGCAGCATAACTGATTCGCCCACCTTTCCTTCATCGGTAGAGAAGAAAAATGGCAGAAGTGAGTAGCCTGGAGTGAGGTTTTCTTCAAGAAAGGGAAGAAAGGGCTTGAACGAGCGTTCCAATGAAATGATGGTTGCTTCGTCCAGTCCAACTTGGAGGCCGCCTTACCACTGCTGGTAAAGGTGTGGGTTTTGTCATATGCCGGGTCATGACGGCCACACCAGGGTGACAGGTGAGTCTCGACTATAGCACCTCGCTGTGATTTGGTGGATGGCACGTGGGCCCGGATGCTTTGAAATGTCCCGCATGTAGATAGAGCGGCTAGTCATATATGAGTGCTCAATATTGTGCACCGCGACCAAGGCGGAGAGGAAAACGAGAGAACTACGTAATTAATGCATGAGTTTAATTAGGGTAGTTTTGTAAAGTACGAGATACAGTACATTCCTCCAATCGCAAAATGCCTTGGTTCATGAGATTTGAGATTTGAACCCTATAAACCAGAAGGGAGGGGGTACTGCACACGGTGTAGTCTAGTCACTTGTTGAAACCTCTAGAAAGGCAAATACTCCTTTCCGGTTTACAGGTCTATACTACTCCCTCCGTCTAGGTGGGTAAGTCATCTTACGAAAACCAAATAGTCCCAAAACACTTAGGCGTGGTGCATTAATTTCTACCTTGTTTCTTGTTTCTTGACATACGTATCAACCAATAAGAGATGAGAGGTGTGCATCCTTTTAATGACTTGCAATGGCTAGTTCATTGCATGGAATGCTATTAATTAGCAAATAAACATTGGTGACCCCAGGAGGAAACGGTGCTAAGCGCGTGGACCTATGCAGAATGAGTATCAACAAATGGATAATGGAGTTTAATTGTTAAACAATGGCAATTTTGTCTCATGCAAGAGCCTGGCTAGTACTCCAAGGAACCGCACCACGCGAGCGTTCGCAACTGCCACGTTCGGTTTGCGCTTGGCTCTTCTCCTCTTTGAGAAGACGAACAATGATGTTACTCCTACTTCTACAGTATCGAATCCACTGCTGCATGTCCGTCCACCTCGTGCAGGAGAGATAGCGTGTAGCGAAAGCTTCTACTTACTGCTCCTACCTTTGCGTCTATGACAGGTAGGCCCAACAGGTGGTTGGCCCACCTGTCATGCAGCCAAAGGCAGGTGCACTTAAGGCACCGGAGCTCGTCCGTGAGCGAGAGGGCGTCGTAGTAATCAAATTTCTCGGTCTTGTACGAGTTGACGCGACACATCAAAGCACTGCACTCGATAAAAGTCTTTTTACACATTTCAAATGGGCTACTTCGTATGTAGGAGTAGACATATTCTTCTTCGTATGTAGTCACTTGTTGCAATCTCTAAAAAGACTTATATTTGGAAACAGAGGGAGTACAACGCATGCATGCATGCCGTGACTTTCCTTTTGATACTTGCATGTGTTGATTTGATGCACCTTGCCAAATTTTGACTATAAATTTAACTAACCAAATTTTCATGCATGTCACAAAAAATTACGGGGCTGTTTGGATTGTGACTATGTTTGTCTTATGTTGCCACATTATTTTTCCCACACTTGCCACACTTGCCTAACCCGAGTAGCTCAAATTGTTAGACACACTTTGGCTTGCCTAAGGGAATCTTGCCACAATTTTTGTGTCTATGACATGCGGGGTTCACTGCTAATAAAAATATTCTTGTCTTAGGTGTGGCTAATAAAAAAGACTTATATTTAGGAATGGAGGGAGTACAAAATATAAATAATAATGCATGTTGGGGCAACCCACGTTTCCGCTAATTTTAGCTGTGGGCTTGTTCACAATTTTTACGAGGGGGTGGTTGTTCATTTAATGGAGGGACTTGTAGTACCAGACTTGAACGATACAAAGTGCGACCTGGCACACCGTAACACCACTTAGAACAAGTGGGAGCTATCTCAAAAAACAATCAACAACTAAAAAAACCGCGACCTGGCATGTAGTAGTACACAATTTTAAACGATTGTTTTGATGGAGTGAAAAAGGAAAACTACCCCACTACTTATATATAGGCCGGAGCCTCCGCGTTTGCTTGCTAGGGCTGCTCTATTCACACACTCTCATCCTCTCCAGATCTAAACAAGATAGGGGTAGTAACACTATCTTTCTCCCTTCAAAAAACACTAGCTTTCTATCCTCACCGCTGGTTACAGATCCGGACGTATCCCCCTCCGCCGGTGAAGGGGAGGAGGGGCAGCGTTTAGGCCATCATTGACAGCGAGGGAGGAGACCCACTGCCGGCCGCACCGTTATCTCTGGCCGAGAGCCGGCGCGGGAGGTCCTCCGATCCCTTCGTTGTTGCCTGTGGGCGGATCCGGCCTCCCGCCGCCCACCTATCCACATCCCGACGACCTTCAGGTATATCTTGGTTCGAAACCGCCTTAGCTCTACTTCCCCAGCTTGCTACGTTGCTGCATGTGCATCATTTTCTACCTCTCAGCCCCTCTCGATCGGATGGTCCAACGTCACCTATTTTTTTTCTATTGTTAGAGGTAAAGCTACTTCATGGAGTCGAATCTTGTACTCCCTCCGCCCGAAAATACTTGTCATTGAAATAAAGTGGGGGTGGGGGAATTTAGTATGTACATCGGACTTGGTACAAACAGGAAGGAAAGGGGATGAAAGTAGTATAGACTGGTCATCCAAGCGGTCTCTTGGTCAAAAAGGGAAATATAGGGGTAACGCTGTACACAATGGTATGACCAGGACTAGATTTGCTATCCACACATAGGAGTAGGTGGCTAGAGTGAACAAAAATGGGACCAACCTAGATATGTTTCTTGGGTGTTTGTTTCTCGGGGCAACAAACTATGAATCACCACTTTATGCCCCTGTTTACGTACATGGTGCTGTACTGCTGGTGCACCCACTATCCCATGCCCTTATACCAAATATTTAGGCTCCGGTCGGAATAAAGGGGCAGAAAAGAGGACCAGAATAGGAAAGGAATGTAGGTATAAAACTATGGAACAGCGAACCAAAGGAAACTCTCAAGAGAATGTGTTCGGATGGACTACAAAATATACAGATTTGTTTTTTTAGAGTAGCATGCTTGGCAGTATGAGATGCTATTTGTTTATTCAGCTGCACAGTGACTACTCTTGTCCTCACCTCACATACCACACATAGGTTGATTTTTTTATTCGGGCAAACACAGCACAACAACCTGTCTAACGCATGGCAGCGAGCGCCTGCCTCGGGCTTCCGCCCAAAAAATGAGCAGCGCGTGGATGTTTCTAATCCGATGGAATCAGTACTACCAGACCAGCTTTCCTATGAAACACTATTCACCTGTCCCGTGTTCCGAACGGTTGGAAGGGAAAGAATACCATAGGAATTGTGTTCCTACAAAAATCCTGCACCAAACCTGTGAACCGAACGCAGCCTTAGTTGTTCTTAATATAATGTCCCTGGTAAAAATGAAGCCATGCCACTATTTTTGCCTGTAATTGTTTGAGACTCTAATAAGTTTAGCCAAATGTTTTTGCCTGTAATTGCTCGAGACTCTGACTGTTTTCTTTGTGCCTTTTTGTGCAAACAGGGATATCCAATTCACCTGGTTGCTGTTGTGACCTTTTGGTGCACTACACAAAACTCTTCTTAAAAGAAGTGACTTTTGTGCTGTTTAACTGGAATGTCAGAATGGAACAGTTGGTTCATTTTGGTGGAACTGCACAAAGGGAGATCTATGTTCCAATCCTCATCATCCATATTGGCGCCATAACCTTCCTTTAGGTAAGAATGATATTTAATGCATGTGTTCATCTCTATTTTCCGACTGCCATGAGAAAATAATGCTGTCTTTTACTAGTACACTTGTACTCCCTCACTGACAAAACCAATTCTGAATTAGAAGGCCAATCATGTACTTGGTTTCACCAACTGGTGAGGAGAAAGAGAAACAGAGCATGAAGAGGAAGAATAAGAAGAATAAACAGTGCCAAGGCGATCTTGCTGAAGCCAAAGGCCTTAGTCGAGGCTATTCAAGGGCTCCGGCAATGACTACCTTACATGTGAGACGATCCTCTAGGGAGCCCTTCCACTTCTGTTGTCTCACTTAATTAATTAGGAGTACTTAAGTACCACTAATTTATTACTGCCTAATTTTCCTGTTGGAGTTAAACAAATCTTTAGTAGGACCCTATGCTGAATCATGTACGTGTGAATGTTTGTCTATGGAGGTGAATCATGTGGTGGAGCAGGGAGGGAATATTATTAGTGTCATGACATAATAGTGCTATTGTTTTGCATGTCAATTTATTGCCATTGGTTCAATGAGGCAATGTTTTTCGTATTATCCGTCATGAATTTGATGCTACTGTTTGAGTCATATGCTAATGTCTTCCTATCCTTTCTCACTAAGCTAATGAAGGTTTCACCTTGTTCCTACTTGTGCAAACAGGGATCATGTTGTGCCAATCATACATTTTAGTGGAACTACACAAGACAATACAATGAACTGTTTCCCAGCCAGTGCTTTAACTCTGCTGGAAGTTCTTGATAATCTTTCATATAATCTCAGCACTGGTAAACAAGAGTGATTTCAACCATACATTTGAAGTGCACAAAAATATATACTATAGTGTGATTCCAGTGAGTGCTTTATCATCTCTTATGGGACTACATGAATAAGCTTTTTTTCTCAGGTTGGTACGGGCCTAAGCCCTTCATCCATATTAGTTTGCTGTCATCTCTATTTGTATCGTGCTACTGCCATGAGAACTCCTTTATCTTTGCACTTTTAAATTTTGCAACCTATGATAAATGGCAATGCTTTGAGTGTTGAGTTGAGCTAATTGGCACTGATTAAATAAACAAATACCTCTCTTTAAGCAAGACTACTATGTTGCTAACTTTACCCATTAAGATAATGAGGGTGCTTCTATTTGTTAGTGTATGTTTCATCAACTAGTCCCACTATTACAGTAATCTCACTCTCTCAATATATGTGCTAACAGGGATGCTCGATTTTGGTGGAACTGCACAAAAACTTTGGGTGCTTCATTGCCTCGACAGCTTCTGTCCTTTCCTGTCAGTCGCTAATCTCCGCTTGCTTTCTTCCTTTGCTGTCAGTCGCTTGGCTTATTTCGGCTTCCAGTCAAAGGAAATAGTAATTGATATGCTACCTCACACAGGTTGGTACTGGTCTTTATCCTGATTATTGTGCCTGTCATATGTATTGGTAATTTGGTATTGTGCTACTGTTTGCCGATTTCATAAAGGAGTAATTTGGAGCCTGAACTCGCAGGCAAATCATTACATCGGGTGATTTCAGTAGAACTGCACAAAATGATCAGATGGACAGGTACTTATGCTGCTGCTATGTACTCCAAAGTTCACTCAGACAAGCATCGATGTTGACAAGAAGTGCCTATATTCATTCGAGTATCAACCGGCATCAACCAATTGTCAAACTCCAAGTATTAGGAGAGTGAATGCCAAAAATATTGCTTGGTGCATAGCCCAGAAAAACACAGTCCAGTCTTTGGTCCCAACTTGTGCCTTTTGGTTATCGGCACATATGGTAGCGAACTATATGGCATGGAGTCTAAAGACTCCATACAAGTTGGTTGACGCGTATATTCATCTGGCACTTAATCAGTCTGCACGCCAAGGATGCTCCATTTCAGTTGAACTACACAAAAAATTTGGGTGGTTCATTTTCTCAACCGCCTCCTTTCTCGTCTGCAATGTAGAATTTTGGCGAGATACAGGACCAAGATGAGACAGTAAACTAGTTGGATGAAAGTAGTGGCCAAGTTGCTCAAACCTCCCTCGGCACGAGGCCACTATTTGAGGATAAACCTACAAGCAAAGTTCAGACTGTCTGTGCTGCCTCTTATGTACTCAAAAGTTTACTCGTACAAGAACTAATTTTAGCAAGAAGTACCTCCGATTGAACACCATTTACCAGTCTGTACCCTAGGTAATTAAAGTTCGTCCATGGATCATATTGGTTGTGATCTCAATCATTTGGATGCATAAACATACTGAACATGTGTAAAAATGAATCTTTTTGTGAATTATGTATGAATATTGTCGTGTGATCTATCAATCATTTGGATGCATAGATATGCTGAGCTTGTGTATATATGAATCTTTTGAGTTGTTGATAGTAAATGTTGGCTATGAATATGAACGTGTCCTGTGAACCTGAGTTTGATATGAATGTTTACCTTTTCTGTTGTATTTGTGTGTGAACTTGTTAGTATGCCTACTGTCGGGTATAAAACGCAGGTCTCTTATAAAAATAATGTTGTGTCCAATTTATGTTTTCCCTTCTAACCACATTATATATATTTATATTATTACTATTATCGTATATTTTATAGAGACTTATATATACATTATAAAAACATCCCACGTGTTATTAACTTATAAAAGTAAATGTTTAACGGAAAATCCTGGTTGTTTTTGACTCACAGGCAAGGAAAATCCTGGTGATTGCGTACAAAAGCTTGCGAAGATTTTAAGGACCAATTTAATAATAACGCGCCCATTTTTATTTTGAGCAATAACTCGCTAATTTCTTAATTATATATATATAATGTGCCTCTCCGGTTTATTCTTTGATATTAATTGCTCCTTCTAACATAACATTATATATATAACGAGCCCACCTAATACGTGTATTTCAAGGAAGTGCAAATGGGCTGAGATTTCTTAGAAAATATAAATGGGCCTGATTGACGCGAAATTATTTGTTCACCCAGCCCAGCAAATGGACTGTACATTCTAGAAAACATGGGTTAAATATATGCCACATTTTTGCAGGCTGACATGTGGGCCAATAGGTCGAAGCCTACGCAGGGCGTTGTCAACTTGGTCAACAAATGATTGTGTCATCCACAGCCATTGGATTTATATCCAACGGCCAGCATGCACCTTCAATCTCTCGTCTTCTTGCTCCAGTGTCGCTGGGACCGCCTGGTCCGGCCTCCGGCGGCTAGCGGCTCTGCTTAGCACGCATCACTACAAAGTGCTACCCCACTGCCGGCCAGGCTATCCCTCCACCCCTCGACACCTCCTGTTATTCTCCATAGACTACAGCCCCATGCCACAACAGAACCAGTTATTACCCTTCTCCTCCTCTCAATCTGCGACTTCACTGCCGCGTTTTCCCATCTCCGAGTCGTTCCCGTCCGGGGCCTCGCCGTCGTCCAGCGCCTCGCTGTGTTCGGTGCAGCGTGGTCAACAAACGAGAGTCATCGGAAGAGGAATGTACATGGAGAGCCTGACGGCTGGGACCCACGAGGTCCATGGTCGCACGCAAGGAAAGTTCCTCCTTATTAAGCCGAAAAAATGTTTCCTCCACCTGACAGCTCGTTCCCACCGGCTGTATCTTCGCACGGGAGGAAGTGCCTCCTTGTTTTGCGAAAAAAATTATTCATCCCGTTGACAGCTGGGACCCGTCAGATTTGGTGACTGACTTGTGGGCCTGCTAAGCGGACGTGTACGCACGGCTTTGTCAACTTAATCAACAAATGATTCTAGCAGCTGGACCATTGGATGTTAATCCAACAGCCGTGCTCCTTCTTCAACCCCTGTTCTTGCTCCTGTCTCCCATGGGCGGCACCGCGGCTGTGCGGCCGCGCACCCAAACCAGTGAAGTTTCCCACTCCTCTCCATCTGCGACTCCACTGCCCCGTCTTCCCCATCTCCGGGTCGTTCCAGTCTAGGTGCGCTCGGCACGGTGTGGTCAACATGGTCAACAACAGAGAGTCATCGGAAGATGACTGTACGTGAGAGGCTGACAGTGGGGATGCACCACGCCCATGGACACATGCATGCAATGGAACGCGGCGAGGTCAACATGGTCAAGGAACGACTTCCATCGGAAGTATACTGTACGTGGAGAGTCTCAGCTGGGTCCACGGCGGCAGCAAGTAAGTGCCTCCTTATTACGCGGAAAATAATGATTCCTCCAACTGACAGCAGGGACCCACTGGACGGGCCACCGTATTTTGCGAAAAAAACGTTTGCCCCCTGACTACTGGGACCCACCTGACGGGCCATCGTATTTTGTGAAAAAAACATCCCCCCCCCCGCCTGTCAGCTCGGACCCACCGGAAGTGCCTCCTTATTACGCACAAAAAAATGAATACTCCCCCTGCTAGCTGGGACCCACCTTGGTGGTAGGCTGACTTGTGGGCCTACTAAGTTGACAGGGATGAAGGGCTTTGTCAACTTAGTCAATATGAATGATTCTAGCTCAAGTGACCGTACGATGTCCATCCAACGGTCGTAGTGCTTCTTCAACCTCTGGTCTTCTCGCTCCAGCCGCCCAAACCAGCACCGGTAATGCCTCATGCTCCTGCCTCCCGTGGCTAGCTGTGCTGCCGCGGAGGCCTCACCACCCCCTACTATTCCCACCGCTGGCCAGGCCCTACGGCGACGGCAGCCTCACACCGCAGTCGAACCAGTGAACCCTCGTACTCCTCTCCACGCGGGATTCCACTGCCGCGTCTTCCCCAGCTCCGCGTCGTCCCCTTCCTAGGCCTCGGCGTCGTCCACCGCCGTGGTGCTCTCCGCGCGGCGTGGTCAACGTGGTCAAGGAACGACTTCCATCGGAAGAGTACTATATGTGGAGAGGCTGACAGCTGGGTCCATGGCCACAGCCTAGTTTTTTTGTGATTTGCCAAGTAAGTCGCTTTGTCAGGCCTGTTGGGCTGCAAATCTTTCAAGACGAGGAGAGCTTTCATTCGGCTAGCCGAGAAAATGGCCCATCAGTAATGAGAAATGGGCAGTACATTTTTAAAACACATCAAACCGGCAATTAGTTTCAAATATCTTTTTTTTCATTTCGAGATTTTAAATTACATTAATTTTTATGCGTGGAGAATTTGTTGGATTTTATATTGATATACATTTATTTTTAAAATCAGTTTGAATGTGAGTCGAAATTTTGGGATTAAAAACAGTTCGGACCGCACCGAAATATGCAAAATTTCGTATAATTTTTTAACCGTGGCCACAGTATGGGCTGTAATGCTAACAAAAAGAATATGGGCTCCAAAAAAAAACCTTAAGAATTAGCAAATGGGCTGTAAATTATTAGAAATAATGGCAGATGGGCTGTATGTTGTTTTCCACAGATTTGAGGCTTTCCTAAAAAAAGGTTGACGCACAAGCAGTGACTGTTGGATGGCCATCCAACGGCCGTCGTGCTTCTTCAATCTCTGCTCTTCCTGCTCCAGCCGCTCAAACAAGCGCCGGCTGGACTGCCTGTTCCCTCCTTCCCGCGGCCGGCTGTGCTGCCGCGCAGGCCTCACCGCCCCACCGTACTCCCATCGCTGGCCTAGCCATCCCTCTACTCACCCACACCTGCTGTTATTCTCCGGCGACGGCAGACGAACCAGTAAACCCTCGTTCAGTCGTACTCCCCTCCGCGTGGGAAACAACTGCTAAGTCTTCCCTGCCTCCGTGTCGTTCCCTTCCTAGGCCTCGCCGTCGTCCACCGCCCTGGTGCTCTCGGCGCGGCCTGGTCAACATGGTCAACGACCGACATGCATCTGAAGTGGACTGTATGTGGAGAGGCCGACACCTGGGTCCACGGCCGCACGCAAGGAAATGCCTCCTTATTACGCGCAAAATAATGATTCCTCCACCTAACATCAGGGACCCACCGAAAGGGCCTCTGTATTTCGCGAAAAAAACGTTACCGCCGCTGACAGCTCGGACCCATCAACTATATCTTCGCACACAAGGAAGTGCCTTCTTATTACGCACAAAAAAAATGAATACTCCCCCTATTAGCTGGGACCCAGTATAGTGGCAGGCTGACTTGTGGGCCTACTAAGTTGACGGGGACGGAGGGCTTTGTCAACTTAGTCAATATGCACGATTCTAGCTCCAGTGACCGTATGATGTCCATCCAACGGCCGTACTGCTTCTTCAACCTCTGGTCTTCTTGCTCCAACCGCCCAAACCAGCGCCGGTCGTGCCTCGTGGTCCTACCTCCCGTGGCCGGCTGCGATGCGGTGGAGGCCTCACCGCCCCCTACTACTCCCACCGCTGGCCAGGCCATCCCTCTACTCACCCACACCCCCTGTTATTCTGCGGCGACGGCAGCCTCACACCGTAGCGAACCAGTGAACCCTCATACTCTTCTATGCGTGGGCATCCACTGTCGCGTCTTCCCCGGCTCTGTGTCGTCCCCTTCCTAGGCCGCGCCGTCGTCCACCGCCCTGGTGCTCTCGGCGCAGCATGGTCAACGTGGTCAAGGAACGGCTTCCATCGGACGTGGACTGTACGTGGAGAGGCTGACAGCTTGGTCCACGGCCGCAGTAAGGAAGTGCCTCCTTATTACGTGCAAAATAATTATTCCTCCACCTGACAGCGGGGACCCACCGGACGGGCCATCATATTTCGCAAAAAAACGATTCGCCCCCCTGACTGCTGGGACCCACCAGCTACATCTTCACACGCAAGGAAGTGCGTTCGGGCAAAAAAATGATTCGCCCCCTAGCTGCTGGGACCCACCAGCTACATCTTCGCACGCAAGGAAGTGCGTCCAGGCAAAAAAACAATTCGCCCCCCTGACTGCTGGGACCCACCAGCTACATCTTCGCACGCAAGGAAGTGCCTGACAGTCGGGACCCACCTAGTCAAAGCGTACGTAGCATTGTCATTCTGGTCGCGAACGTGTACGTACATACTGGTCGATGTAGAGGCGCGCACGTGTCGTAGATGTAGAGGCGCACACGTGTCGTAGTAGAGGCACGCACGTAGCATGTACACGTATGTACATCGGCGAGGGTGCAAGAAAGAAAATACGACCACGTACGTACATACGGGCAGGGTCTCGAACGCCTACTCGCGCATACGTACATGGCTGGGTCGGAACGGAGAAACAGCGTCATCGTCGTGTTCATGGGGAGCCAACTGGCTGGGTTGGAACGGAATGCGTGGTCGTGTTCATCGGGAGGGCTTGGACGGAACAGGCGATGGAAACGAGGCCCAGCGTACCGCACAACGGAGGAAACGGCCTTGTATTCGACCGGCCACGTTCGAAACGGGATCCTGTTGATCGGGAGGGGCCTGGCATACTGCACAACGAGGAAACGGACCTCCTACGGTCAAAATGGGGGTCCTGTTGATCGGGAGGGGTGTGGCGTATCGCAAAACGGAGGAAACGGACCTCCTACGGTCGAAACGGGGGTCCTGTTGATCGGGAGGGGTGTGCCGTACTGCAAAACGGAGGAAACAGACCTCCTACGGTCGAAATGGGGGTCATGTTGATCAGGAGGGGTGTGGCGTGCCGCAAAACAGACGAAACAGACTTGTGTTGGAGCGCTACGGTCGAAACGGGGGAGGGGTGTGGCGTACCGCAAAACGGGACTCCACGGGATACTGTTCATCTCCACCGTCGACCTCCTCCATCCTCCACGGGCTACCGTCGACCTCCTCCAGCCTCCACGGGCTCCTGTTCATCCAGCCTCCACCACGCGCTACTCCACCGGCTACTATTCAACCACCCCTCCACGGGCACCCCTCCACCGTCTACTGTTCATCCAGCCCTCCACACCACGGGGTCCTGTTCAACCACCCCTCCACGGCCACCCCTCCACCGTCTACTGTTCATCCAGCCCTCCACACCACGGGGTCCTGTTCATCCAGAGGCAACGCCACTGCTCACTGTTCATCCAAAACCCCCCGCAATGCTCACTGTTCATCCAATCGATCGGCTTCAATTAGCAGCAGTAGCGAAGGAATCGCTCCATCGGGTTCAGTTAACAGCCATCAATCGATCCCTCGGGTTCAGTAACGCGTAGCCTGCAGTGCAATCGCTCGGGTTCAGTTAGAGCCCAACGCCTCGCTTGGGTTCAGTTAGAGCCAACGCCTCGCACACACGCGCGTACCTGTACGAGAGCCAACGTATCTATAATTTTTTATTGTTCCATGCTGTTATATTATCATTCTTGGATGTTTTACAATCATTTTACAACAACTTTATATCATTTTTTGGGACTAACCTATTGACATAGTGCCCAGTGACAGTTGCTGTTTTTTGCTTGTGTTTTACTTCGCAGAATATCAGTACCAAACGGAGTCCAAATGCAGCGAAAATTTTTGGAGATTTTTTTGGACCAGAAGACGGTGGGCCAAAGAAGTACCAGAGGGGAGGCCTGAGGGGAGCACATCCCACCAGGGCGCGCAAGGAGGCCCAGGCGCACCCAGGGGGTTGTGCCCGCCTCGGAGCCCCCTGCACCACCCCTTTGCCCTATAAATTCCCAAATATTCTAGAAACCCTAGGGGAGTCGACGAAGCACAATTCCAGTTGCCGCAAGTTCGAGAACCATGAGATCCAATCTAGACACCATCACAAAGAGGTTCATCATCCTCATTAGTGCCTCTTCGATGATGCGTGAGTAGATCATTATAGACCTACGGGTCCGTAGGCAATAGCTAGATGGCTTCTTCTCTCTTTTTGATTCTCAGTACAATGGTCTCTTGGAGATCTATTTGATGTAACTCTTTTTGCGGTGTGTTTGTTTTGATCCGATGAACTTTGAGTTTATGATCAGATCTATATCCATGAAAGTTATTTGAGTTTTCCTGATCTCTGGTCTACTAATCTTGGACGTGATGCCTATATAATGATCATTTCCTGGATATCGTCATAATTATTCGATCTTCTATCAATTGCCCAACAGTAATTTGTTTACCCACTGTGTGCTATTTTCTTGAGAGAAGCCACTAGTAAAGTCTATGGCCCCCGGGTCTATTTTCCCATCATGTATTTTCAGATCTATATTGCTATTTGCCTTTTCTTTTATTTGCATCTTTTATTTTCAGATCTATATTATCAAAACCCAAAAATACCTCGCTAAATTTTATTTGTCGTTATTCTATTTGCATCTATCGATCTATCACAAATATTTTCCCGTCAACTCGCCAACTTCTGGCGCCGTTACCTGAGAGGGAATGACAACCCCCCTTACGCGTCAGGTTGCAAATATTTGTTATTTGTGTGTAGGTACCGTTTACATAGTGTTGGTTGGTTCTCCTACTGGATTGATACCTTGGTTTCATAACCGAGGGAAATACCTACCGTAGTTGTGCTGCATTATCCCTTCCGGTATGGGGAATACCGACGTAGTTCAAGCGGCATCAAAAGGAATTTCTGGCGCCGTTGTCGGGGAGACATCATCAACATCTATGAGGTTCCTAATCACAAATCTCATCTCCTTGCAATTTACATTATTTGCCATTTGCCTCTCGTTTTCACCCCACCCCCCATTTCACAAAATTTTGCCTTTTTATTCGCCCTCCTTTTCGTTTGCCTTTTTCTCGTCAGATTTGTTTGCAATCTTGTTTGCGTAGTCACGTTGACTTAAGAAAACACCAAGTTGTGTGATTTTTCCAATACCAATAACAATGATTTTATTAGCACTCCTATTGCTCCTCCGCCACTAGTGCGAAATCTTGTGATATTAATGACACTTTGTTGAATCTTGTTATGAAAGATCAATTTTCCGGTACTCCTAATGAGGATGTCGCGTCCCATCAAAACACATTCGTAGAATTGTGTGATATGCAAAAGAAAAAAGATGTGGACAATGATATTGTGAAGTTGAAATTATTTCCTTTCTCTTTGAGAGATCGTCCATAATTTCGGTTTTCTTCTTTGCCTCTCAATAGTACCGATTCTTGTGATAAGTAAAAAGATGCTTTTATTACTAAGTATTTCCGCCTGCAAAAATTATTTCCCTTAGAACTTAGATCATGAATTTTAAGCAACCTGAGCATGAACATGTTGCACAATCTTTGGAAAGAATGAAATTTATGCTAAGAAATTGTCCTACTCATGGTTTAAATCTTTGGATGATCATACAAAAAATTTTTGCGAGATTGAATTTTGTTTCTAGCTTTTAGATTCTGCCGCGGGTGGTACTTTTATGGAAATTACTTTGGGTGAAGCTACTAAATTACTAGATAATATCATGGCAAATTATTCACAATGGTATACCGAAAGAGCACCTACTAGTAAAAAAGTTAATTCGGTTGAAGAAATTAATTCTGTGAGTGAAAAAGTTGATGCTCTTATGAAATTGGTTGCTAATAAAAGTGATCCTATTTATCTCAATGATGTGCCTTTGTCTACTTTGATTGAGCAAAATACTGGTCCCGTAGATGTGAATTTTTTCTCGCAAAACAATTTTAATAACAATGCTTATTGAGGTAATTTTTATCCTATGCCTTTTTTATGGGAATTCCTTTGATAATTATGGTAATTCCTATGGTAAATCTTCTTACAATAATAATAGGAACCCCTTAGATCTTGAGAATAATATTATAGAATTTATCAATACTCAAAAGGTTTTCAATACTACGATAGAACAAAAGTTGAATAAGATTGATGATATGTCTAGAAGCATGGGTAGAATTTCTCACGGTGTAGAAAACCTCAAGTTAAATTTTTTGGTACCCAAGGTTGATGAATCAATTAAATCTTTATATGTTTCTATGAATGAATGTAAGAAAGGAACCGCTATGCTTAGAGCTAAAAGAGAACTTTTAGAAAGGGCGTTTTCTAGTGATTACTTTCATAAAAATGATGAAGATCTTAAAGTGATTGGTGTTTATTATATTGATTCCTTTTTTAGTAAAATCAAAATTGATGACAAACGGACTAAAGAAGAGTTAACTTTAGCTAGAGGGTGTCCCAATAATTCAAGGGTGAAAATCTTGATGAGAAAATTGATAAAAGTGGGTTTGGAGAGGTCAAAACTTTAACTGGTGATGTGCCCACTCTCTTGGATTACAAAGACTTTAATTATGATAATTGATGTTTGATTGAATGTATTTCTTTGTTGCAAACCATTATAAATTCACCTTATGCCTATGAACAAAATAAAGTCTTTACTAAACATCTCATAGATGCCATGATGAAAGCTTTAGAAGAAAAGTTGGAATTAGAGGTTTCAGTTCCTAGAAAATTACATGATGAATTGGAACCTACCATTAAAGTCAAGATTAAAAATTATAAGTGTTTTGCTTTATGTGACTTGGGTGCTAGTGTTTCCACAATTCTGAAATCTTTATGTGATGTGCTTGGTCTTACCGATATTGAAGAATGTTCTCTTAATTTGAACTTGGTGGATTCCACTATTAAAATGCCTTTGGGAAGAGTTAATGATGTTCTTATTCTTGCAAACAGGAACAATGTGCCCAAAGATTTTATTGTTCTTGATACTTATTGCAATCCGTCTTGTCCAATTATATTTGGTAGACCATTTTTATGTACTATAGGTGTCGTGATTGATATGAAAGAAGGCAATATTAAATTCCAATTTCCACTAAGAAAGCGTATGGAACACTTCCCTAGAATAAGAATTAAGCCACCGTATGAACCAATCATGAACCATGAGAGCATGCTATGGATCAAAAACCAAAGATGACAATAGTTGAATCTATGATTTATGCCTAGCTAGGGGCGTAAAACGATAGCGCTTGTTGGGAGGCAACCCAATAGATAAAATTTACTTTTGCCTTTTTCTTTATGTTCTTGAGTGTTTGCACAATTATGCCTCAGTTTTAATTGTGTTTTTATGTTTCAAATAGTTTTTGTGCCAAGCTAAGCCTTTGGGATCATGTTGGGTGATAGTTGATTTGATCTTGTTGAAAAACAGAAACTTTTGCGCCCAGTAGCAGACTTTAAAAAAATCACAGAAACGTGCTTTTGCTCTGAAGTTTCTACACGAGATTGATACAAAAATTGCCCACGTTGTCCTAATTTTTCAGAATTTTTGGAGTTACATAAGTATACGAAGTTTCCTGATTACTACAGACTATTCTATTTTTGACAGATTCTATTTTCGTTGCATTGCGTGCTTATTTTGATGAATCTACGGACTGTATCGGGGTGTAAGCCATGGTAAAGTTAGAATACAATAGGTATAATTCAATAATATAATATGAATGGGTTTGCAACAATACTTAGAGTAGTGATTTGCTTTCTTATACTAACGGATCTCATGAAGGATTTGTTAAGTTTTTTGTGATTGGAGTTTTCAAGTTTTGGTTGAGATCACGATGGATGGAGGAATAAGGAGTAGCAAGAGTCTAAGCTTGGGAATGCCCCATGGCACCCCAAGATAATATTCAAGGAGAAACAAGCAACTAAGATTGGGGATGCCCCGAGTGGCATCCCCTCTTTCTTCTAACGACCATCGTTATTTTACTTGGAGCTATATTTTTATTCGTCACATATCATGAGTTTTGCTTGGTGCGTCTTGTATTATATGGGTCTTTCTTGTTTCGCTTTTTAGTTTGTCACAAGTATCCTTGCTGGACACACCTATTTGAGAGAGCCAAAATTATGCTATGATTTGTTAAAATTGCTCTTTAATCTTCACTTAAACTTTTTTGAGCTATGGAATTGCTCTAGTGCTTCACTTATATCTTTTTTAGCACGGTGTGCTTTAATATATTTGAAGAAATACTCTCATGCTTCACTTAGATTTATTTGAGAGTTAGTAAAATTTTAAAGAAATTCTCTCATGCTTCACTTATATTATTTTGAGAGACGAACAAAATCTATGCTCATCTTCTTCACTTAGATTTATTAGAGCTTGTCAAAAGCAATTGCAATATATGAACTAGTCCCAAAGTGATAGATATTCAAAAGGGTTATAATAAAAACTCTCATAAAGATCATTGGACAAAATAAACTTGATTCTTTGTAATACTTTTGAGATATCATGATAGTGATATGTGAGTCATGTCGGTGAGTAATTATGCTTTAGTAAGAATATTGGTGTTAAGGTTTTTGATTCCCTATGCAAGCACAAAAGTCAATAGTTATGCAATGAAATTACATCCTACTTGTGGTGCATTATTCGGTGTTAGTCATGCTTAATGATCGCTTATGTGATTTTTTGTTTCTCTGTTGGTTGCTTCTCAATCTTTTTGCTAGCCTCCACTCGTACTAAGTAGAAATACTACTTGTGCATCCAAAATCCTTAAACCCAGTTTTTCCACATGAGCCTACCATACCTACCTATATGCGGTATTCCCGTGCCGTTCTCAGCAAATTTTCATGTGCCACCTCTAATTTTAAAAATAAATTTCACACACGTGTGCTCGTACCGCTCATGGAGCGGCAAGGGGTGGCCAATATTTTTCATGCTAGATGTGTTATTCTCAAAATGAGTGTTTATTCACTTGTCATTGCACGAGAGTACGGCGGTAATAGGGATGCCCACTCTCGAAATAAAAAAGAAATTTACTTTATGTTGTCAAATAATAAATTCCTTGGAAAGTGTTGGTATGGACGGTACCCGTGGATATGGCTAGCCGTGGAGTGTGAAAGTATGGTGGAAAAAGGAATAAACTTTATTTTCTGTTTGGGAACTGCCTATGATATATCTAACTTGGAAAGTGTTGGGAATTACTCGGTCGTTTTCGTTGACGGGAACAGTATGCCTCTCAAAAAAAATTATCTCTCAATTTAAGCTTTGAGCTCTGGCACCTCTACAAATCCCTACTTCCCTCTGCGAAGGGCCTATCTATTTAGTTTATGCAATTTTTTTTATTTTAGTCCCCATCTTCTCTCATAAAACACCAACTAAGGGGACTATGATCATACTTGAGCATTGGATGTAGCTAACATGTGAGTGTGTTTCATGAATGGATCAATGATTGAGCATGATGGGCTAGGGATAAATTTCTTTAGTATTGATATTTTGAAAGACATGGTTGCTTGTTGATATGCTTGAGTATTTAAATCTTCATGTCAAAAATAGACTATTGCTTTGAACCATATAAAAGTCCAAATGTCCATGCTACAAAAGAAAAGAATATGTGATGAACATGTTAGGCGGCATTCCACATGAATACTTCTGTTTTTATAATTTACCTACTCGGGGATGAGCAGGAACTAAGCTTGGGGATGCTAATACGTCTCCAACATATCTATATTTTTTTATTGTTCCATGCTGTTATATTATCATTTTGGATGTTTTACAATAATTTTATAGCAACTTTATATTACTTTTTGGGACTAACCTATTGACGTAGTGCCCACTGCCAGTTGCTGTTTTTTTTGCTTGTTTTTTACTTCGCGGAATATCAGTACCAAACGGAGTTTAAACGCCTCGGTCTCACTAGCAATGGAGCATTGGATGCTAACCGGGTAATATGGACTCGGAAGGATCTGGTCAGATTTGATGTAGTCGAATCCGAGTCGAGATAAGGTCCGAGTCGGACAGACCCGAATATGAGACGCAGCGATATGTCATCTATGAGTCTCTAGTACAATATACGTTCTATTTCCTAAGACCTGAGCTGGCGCATGTAATCGGGATGGTGACAGACTTGCTTTGGGCCAACCAAACGCTACTCCGTAACTGGGTAGTTACAAAGGTGGATTTTGGGCTTGTCCAGACACATGCTGCGAGACATGGTCGAGCAAGATGAGATTTGCCCCTTCGATTAGGAGAGATATACTCTAGGCCCCTCGTGTGATCCGACCAAGATAAGCATGGCCATGCGACAGGGATTATGAGATAATCCGGTTTGTGGTCGACATCACTAGAATGAGAAAGAGGTCGGGCTAGCACAAGCATGACAGACTCGCCTTGAGCCCGACAACATATATCGTGTGGCAAAGGGAACAGAAGTGTGATGTACAGATTCGCCTAACCAGCTTCATCAGACACTTGGAGTCGGCACACTTTTCTAGAGGCCGCTACCGACTAGTCGAGCCGGATGTGATCTGACTCGCGACCAAGTGAACGAGAACCTAAGGGATCGCACGCTGAAGGGAAGGAACCTGTAAGGTCCGATCCGACTTCACGAGTCAGGTGTGATCCTACTCGGACTCGGATCCAGGCCGAACGGACGTTGGGCTTTAGGGTCCGTGCGAGGCCCAAGTGTTGAGCCTGCGACAGATGCCTATATAAAGTGGAGGTGCGGCACACTCATTTGGTTGATCGCTTCGGTGCTGTCACTAGGGATTGCATGTGTTGCGAATAACCACCTCCACTCGCCGCCGACTGTATGATTGGACCTAGCAGTCCGCCGCATGGTGTTCCTCCTGCAAGCGCGGATACCGTTAGAGGTGGTGCACTTGCGCCGCTCCGGCGAACCTATATGTGGGATCCGACGACCGGCTGTTCGAGGGAGTTCGGACGAGGAGGAGATGATCCACGCGGACGCGCTGCCCCAACTCTTCTTCCGCTGCATGGCACTGCGCGTCTAGTGATAACAATCTGTGATCCATCTCCCGTAGCATGTTCTTGGTTGTTCTGCGCGTAGGAAAATTTTAATTTGCAGTCGACGCAGCCTACCATAGAACCCAACAGGAGGATGTGGGAGACGTTGACGACGCGGGTCTGCAGGCGGAGCAGCAGGCCATCCTCAATTCCCTTTGCTTGGAGTTGGCTGCGGAGGCCAGACGCCGTCGCCGGCAGGAGATGAAGGCGCAACAGGTCGCGGAGGAGGCGGAGATGCTCGCCTACATGGATGAGGTCGAGCAGGAGGAGGATGAGTCGGAGCCCTCCTACCCACCCGTCTAGCCGGCGCCCGGCACCGTCGTCATGAACATCTCCGACGATGAAGATTAGCTAGGGTAGCACGTAGTATGTACTTCCTTCGTCCGGAAATACTTGTCCGAGGAATGAATGTATCTAGATGTATTTTAATTTTAGATGCATCCATTTGTATTCATTTTCGCGACAAGTATTTTCGGACGGAGGGAATAGTATGTGGGATTTCTTTTGCATGGTTTATAAGGATCTAAGGGTCGAAATACGAGAGACTCGAATGCAGATTGGCTAATTTAAGGCGGGACCGGTCGCGCGGGTGCGTCCGCGGGCTTTGAGAGGCCGGATTTGCAAAGTCCGGCCGTAGATGCCCTAAGTGAGCAACTAAACTAAAAGGGCATCAGATAACGAGTACGTAGTAGATTAAACAGGACACATACGTCACGCGTGACAATTAGTTGGGCGAATCTGCACCACCCGCACACTACTCCTTGGCGATGCATTTCATTTAATCCAAGCTTGAGGAGCTTTAACTCAAACGGTGAAGGCCGAAAGACAAGTCCACGCAAGCTTATTTAAACCCGCGTGTCTCTGAGTGATGACAGCCTTCAAGTGGGTAACCTGTGTACCGTGGGAAGGAGCGTAGTAGTACATGCATGTTGGCGCCACACGGAGGGAAGCAACAGTAACGTACGAAGCCTCAGCAGTGACCGCACATGGATCGACCTCACCTGATGGTTGCGAATCTTTGCTCAGCTCAGCTGCATGCACTACACTCCACTACACACAAGCGAAGTGAAAGCTTGCAGCGCAACACAATGGACAAGTGAAAGCTTGCAAGCGGGAGCCAATGCAATTTTTTACTTTTCAGCTCTCAGTGTAATTTTTTCCTTTCTGTTGCAGTGTACAAACATGCTGTTGGGAGAGGTTGGTTACCAGCCAACTCGACCCAAATACGGCGGATAGCGCAGCGCACGTACACAGCCCTGTGGATGCGCAGCAACGACCCATCCCTTGGTCATGTGCGAACTACCCATTTCGTGCACTTGTCGTAGGCTGCCTGCTGCCATCTGCAGCACTGCGGCACTGCAACCCCCATCTCTGTAAAAAACATGTTCTGTCCGCTGCGCAGAACGCCATGGATCTCGCTCGGACGGACGGACGGAGCCGAAAACCAAAAAGGTAGTAGGTCCTTTTGGATTCCTGCCAAGATTTACAGAATAATATCCTCTAACTTAGGCCAACTCCAAACGGCCGTCCGATTCATCCGTTTGAGGCAGGAAAACGGGCACGGCCGTCCGCTTGCGGTCGTGCGGGCATCGGTGCACCCAACAAGCACGCCTCGCCCCAAACCGTCCGGGGTAGTGGCCTTCTTATTTTTTTCCCCAAAAATAAAAAAAATAAAATTGCAAATAATACAAAAACATGAATATAAACATAAAACGTCCATACGCACATACGTCCATAGTATCACAGGTCCTAGTTAAACTAAAACTTAATAAAAGACATAAAACAAGTAGATAATGGCCGTCGCCGGTGGCCATTGTCGTCTTTAGGAGTCGCCGTCCTATTCGTCGTCGTCGCCCGTAAGATCGATGTAGGGCGGTGGCTGCCACAGGTATGCTGGCGGCCCCTGCCAGACCGGTGGCGCCTGCGCTGAAGGCGCCTGCACAACCTCCTCCTGTGGCTCCTGCTCCTGCTCTGGTGACCGCGGTGGTGTGGCTGACCATGGGCCGACACCCATGGAGTCAACCATCTCCGGCGCCGTGCACGACCAGCTCTACTCCTGGCCTAGCAGACGAAGGTTCCACGCGGCGATGGGCGCCTTCTCCAGCACCTCCTCCGGCTCCTCCTCCTTGACGTCGACGTCCATCTCCTGGATGGCCACGTCTCCGGCCGCCGACAGGGCAGAGCGGTTTCCAAAGCATCCCATTGCCGCTTGGCGTGCGTGTTCATGGAGTCCTCCATGACACGCCTCACGAGCCGGGTCTCCTCCTCCTCGGTCATGGGCGGCCGCGATGGCGGGAACGGGGCCAGAGAAGGCGTCGGCGTGATGCCGCGCACACACCTACGACCCGTTGTCTGGGGAGGGCTGTCATCGGCACGAGGAGGACGCGGGCGGAGCGGGCTAGGAGGACGACTGGCAAGGAAGGATTGCCGCCGTTGGTTGTGCTCATCCGGAGCCAGGTGTCACATAGCGGCGAATCTATGGTGTACCTAGAGTCCGCGATTAGATCCGGTGGGAGGCGTCGGTGCCGTCAGTTGATCTCCTCGCGGCGGGCGTGGCCGCTCGCGGGCACTGGAGGGATCAACACGCGATCGGCGAAGAGATGCCAGTCATTTGGCAGGTGGGCATCTCCCCACGGCACCGGCGTCGCCGTCTCCCAGTAGCGACGACATACATCGACATGGATGTATGTCCTATCGCGATGCCCGATGGCTGGCGGCCCCATCTGGAATGGAGGTGGTGGAGCGGAGGGGAAGGCGGTGCGGGCGGGGCGGATCTGCTGGAGCGGCGTCAGCCCGAGGAGGAGCCGGCCTCGCGGTCGTGCTTCCCCTTGATCCAATGCCAGCACATGGCGCCGGCGGAGAGGTCGGCGAGCGGGGCGCGACGGCGGGGAGGTGGCTATGGTTTGCTCCTTCGGCAATGGAGGAGCCAGGCCTGGCTTGAAAGTGGAAGTTGTGGAATGGCCGGTCCACGGCTTCCACATTAAGAAGGACGACTACCCCATGCCCGTGTCAATGACAGCCGGGCCCCGCCGTGCGTGTGCATTCAATTTGAGCGGTGGAGGTAGGTGGACGGCCGTCACGCGTCCCATGGCGGGCGAGGCGCCCGTCTGGATGCAAAACCGGGCGCAAGTTTGCGCCGGAAATGGGGCGGGCCGAACACAAAACGAACAAATTTTAAGGATGCGGCCACGTGTTGGGTCGTGTCATCTGTCCGTTTTGGCCCGAACGGACGCAGACGGACGGTGTGGGGTCGCCTGTTGGAGTTGGCCTTAAACGAGTCCTTGCCGACAATTTGTTTGCAGTAAGTTGTAAAACTGGACAGGCAAAAAGGAATGCGTGAGAAGTTACGGCCTTGCAGGACACCAGGCAAGATAGCACCAGACACTGGTGATGGAGCAGGGCATATGTACATGTACATGCACTGTAGTACGTACCTGTTGGTGTATAGATTCAGAAGATTTGGGTACAAGCATTGTACCTGTTGGCGGAAAGATTCACAAGATTTGGGTATCTCTTGGAACAAACCAACTGCGCTAGATAACACAGCGCGCGAACAACGGCGTCCACGGTACAAAAGCCGAGGGAATTGCAGCTTCCACGTTTTGTTCTTACGGCCCAGCAGTTCAATATTCTAACATTGAGTTACAGTTTTTTTTTACGCTAGCATTAAGTTATGGTTAGTCAGTAGTGTGCATCCGAAGCAACTCCGCAGGTCCACAAAGCAACAAAACATGGCATTGATATCGAAAGAAGAAAAATATGTCAGCATCACACGAACAACAATGAAGCATCATGTGGCACTGAAGTTCAGGTAGCAAGAGTAGGACAGCACAGCGTACACATAGACCATGCTTTTTTTCTGTGGCGATGTGTTTCTTGTTCCCTTCGACATAGCTGAATCATACGAACGTAGTACCATGTCGCAAGAACATCTTTTACAGCAAAGATACTATTGGATAAATAAGCCAAAAAGAAAATATTTGATCTGTAACCAGAAAACTCGTGTTTATCATCCAACAAAGGATATGAGAGGGCATTCCATTTTTGAGGGGGGCCATCGTGATGAAGGGTGCAAATTACAGGGACTGTGATCAGAGTGTAGAGCTATCAAATTGCAGTGGATACACATGAAGACCATCAATGGAGGGTGCAAGCGTACAATACAGTGAGATTCAACAGGACCACTTTGGCACAAGACAAGTCTGTATCGTCCTTGAAGCAACAACTTCTCAACAAATAGTGATTATCAAACCAAATAACACAGAGATGCCACCGCACACCAAACTGTTACACGGCTCAGAATTTCGGAGAACATGAAGTGCCACTCTTCTCCGCTAGTGAGCATGCACCGCCTCCCAAACCTGCAATGGGACATTGCAGTGCTGATGAGGATGTACGCGGACAAAAACAGACAACTAGGCCTTTATCCGTCGTGTCAGACGTCGACAAAAGTTCAAAAGCATGAGTGGAAACTGAAACACAACACAGGATTGCAAGTTCACAAGCAGACAGACAGAACAAAGGGCGGTGTGTGCTTGACTGATAGATAGGGAAGACACTTATTCATCTTAAAGCGTTATGACACAAGAAAAATAGGATCTGCTATAGCCGAGTGATGAAAAGATCATTTTTATTGAAAACTATATTACTCATATTCAGTTATTGATAGATCCCATGGGACATGTAGAGCTATGAAGAATGGCTCATCCTTTGGATCAACAAAGTGATGCACAGGAAATCCATATAAATGTTGTCTGTCAGGAATTTCTTGCCAATTCAAGGACATTGTTTAACCAGGATAAATTCAAGCACAGTTCCCTAGTACTCACACAGAAGATTGCTAAGGATCCATACAAATGACAACATAAACCATTGTACAGAACACTAGTGATTGGTTATATACAGGAGTCTGCAAAACACTAACAAGTGAACATTACCTGAATGGGATCAAATCAATGTTTTCACATACTGATCGAGATGTTTATTGAAAAGGTCACACCTGCAAATAAAAATATGTTCAGAAAACACTAGACAATCGAGCAAAACAAAAGCCAATGAAGCCACTGAGCTTGGAAATGGTTGTGTAACTAAACTTGTGTACGGGCAACAAAATAATGTTTTAGTTCAGATTTTCCTACAAAAGACCGTTGTTCTTGATGAAGATCAAGCAAATAAACTGATACTCCCTCCGTAGTGTCTCGATACATCCTTATCTACAAAAATCTAAGACAAGTAATTCGGGACGGAGGTAATAGAACAATACGCCCTTATGACTGAATGCAAATTCAATTTCTATAATTTATTATCCTCCATGAAATGAGTTCTTCACAGGGAGGATGTTGGCACGTTAGGCAGATCGAGAGGACTACGCATGAGAAGATCTAAAATGAATTGTTAATATGTACTCCCTCCGTAAAGAAATATAAAGGTGTTTAGGTCATTAAAGTAGTGATCTAAACGCTCTTATATTCCTTTACAGAGGGAGTATGTTTCACACAATTCCTTATTTAGGTACATCTTATTTGCAACATCTACATGCTTCCGTAAACAACTCATGAATTTATCTGTCCAATTTAACCCACTGCTTTAGCGGGATACTTGCTCAATCATGAAATAAAAAGGTATCCTTGTATAAATGTAGTGACAAAAATGATGCCATCTCCATTCAACTTTCAACCATCCCTGACATTAACAACTGCTTCTAGCTAATCATGTAGCATAACAATTTTCAATTGATAGGCACGACTTACTTGATTGGGCTGCCAGGAGCATACAGAGGATTCTTTACAACATATTCCACATATAGGCTGTAAATATGCTTCAGCGCATCTCGTTGATCACCAGTCCTTGGATGGGTAAGGAGAATAAGCTGTATAAAATGGAAAATTCAGTGAATGTATATCTTTTTGAACAAAGGATTATCACATAAATATCTGCGCTTTAAGTACCATGGTAAAGGTGGAAGGTGACAATCACAGGTCTGCATGAAAAAATGTTGCACTGATGCTTCTACATTTAAGGTCGCACTAGTTAATTATGGCTTCCATTGAAGTGATACAATGGCTGGACTCACATTAGTTTAAAGTCACTGAAAAACAACCTTAGTCTTCCTTCATCCAATACAAACACTTAAGTGTGGTTATCCAGAAAAGAACTTCGATTTTCACAGGATCTAACCAAGTTACTTCACCAGCCAAAATAAAAGCATGATGATTCTAAGAATGTAAGACAGCAGGGGAAGATAATAATGACATATCGACTAACCTTTATACCAGACGGGCTCTCCATGTAGTTCAATTTATATGTGTTTGTCTTGAAGCTATGAAATGAACATCCCTGACCTGGCAGTAGTGGCGCCCCAAGATTCGCATGTTCTGTTCTGCATATGTAAAAGGTGCATGAGCCAAGTATGACTAGGATGTAAAGTGGTAAACATGGTACCCATCAACAATTCCAGTTATCTAAGTCATACTATTATAGATATATTTCTTAGGGCCAAAATTTTGGAAAGAGATAATAGAGAAACAGTGTCCGGAGATGAAAAATACACGATTCCGGATGCAGGGGAGCAGTATGGCAATGCTAGTCATTCTATGGCTGGAATTTTAAAAGGTTTATCCGTATCATCTCTTCAGATTTGTCATTCCCCCGTTAAGCTACCTCAGGTGCGTACACTGACTTTTGTTGGCAAGTAGTATGCGGCATTTCGAATAACCCTGGAGTTTATTACATTTTCTGGCTCACAGAAGTATCTATAAAAATCTTGAAAGGAAGATCAAATGTCTCCCTTTCGTCACTTTCCATATTAAAACTCAAGTGCTTGTA